>NC_053157.1:98899000-99149000 GCF_016835505.1 Polypterus senegalus | reverse complement strand
GTTGCATAGGGGTAAATAATATATCGTTATTTGGAATACATACATTTCTTGTGTGTTCTGTGTCTACAGCAATCTATGTAAACACGTTGTTAAAACAGAAACGTTTTTCATGTTTTAGTAATATTTGACAAATTGTAGACATATGAAGTGTATAATGTGTGAAGCCTGAAGTCCAAATATCAAATAAACAGTTTTACAAAAGGTACAAGTATAACAAAACAAGTGCACTTTTATTCAAAAATATAACCAAAGATAAAGAAAGCAGGTTACGGTAGGCTGTTGATACGAAAACTTGCGTGGTACAATGGTAAGAACTGCTGACTCCCAATCAAGAGGTGGGAGGATTGATACCAGCTGCTTATCAAATTTACTGTTTTGAGTAGTGAGCTGCTCTTATTGTTTCATGTGTGTTCCGCGTCTACAATGATCCATATAAATATATAATGACAGGAAATGTGAGAAGAGGTGCAAGTATAACAAAACAAGTGTGATTCAAGAATATAACTAAAGAATAAGAAATCGGATTAGGGTACGAAGTTGATGATTAGGGTATGAAGCTGATACGACCGCTTGGGTGGCACAGCGGGTAAGAACTGCTGACTCATAATCAAGAGGTCATGGGGTTGCTCTCC
This sequence comes from Polypterus senegalus, assembly GCF_016835505.1. Lineage (NCBI taxonomy): Eukaryota > Metazoa > Chordata > Cladistia > Polypteriformes > Polypteridae > Polypterus > Polypterus senegalus. The sequence continues at coordinate 99,148,368 of NC_053157.1, read as the reverse complement.
AGAATTACAATTTTGAGTAGTAAGCTGTTCGTATTGTAACTGTTGTAGAATAAAAACATACCTTTGATTTGAGTCTGTAACAGCCAGTGTAAATTTATGGTACTTGTAAAGGTTAGCTCTTTTATTATTCAGTTTTATTTTCTCAGTCACATCTACACTCCCCCCAATCTGACACTGCTTTTTTCAAATAAAGACGTGCTATAACAGAGGTGAACTCAAATGAGGATTCTACGCGTGACCACTTGCCGCATCCAAACGATGCCATCTTTTGCCTTTACACATGGTGCGGCTGTGTTTTCCTTATGTGTGAGTTGATGTTCCTTGAAGGCAGGGCTTCTGTTTTCTTTCTCCGATGTAGAACCCTCATACACATCTGAGTTCACCTCTGTTATAGCACGTCTTTATTTGAAAACAGCAGTGTCATATTGGGGGGAGCGTAAATGTGAGAATAAAACTGAATTAAATGTGAATTTCCCCTTGGGATTAATACAGTATCTATCTATCTAAAAAAAATAAGATCTGGCAAGATCGGGAAAAAAAAACCCACATGGTTACTGATTACAACCGCAAGGAGGCATGTGAATGAATATGAATAATGTTGCATTCGTGCCACAATGTTTTCCAAAATGTATTATACAGATCATTAAATGAGTTATTCCAAATATCTTATATACCAGGGGTGGCGAACTCAAGGCCTAGAGTGCCGCAGTGGCTGCAGGTTTTCATTCTTACCATCTTCTTAAGTAGTGACCAGTTTTTGCTGCTGATTACTTCTTTTAATTAACTTGGCTCAGGACCCATAGTAGTTTCTTTTTCTTTAATTAGCATCCAAACAATAATGAGACACAAAACAAGCCACCACATGACCATCTCCCCTATGCCCATTACACAATATCTGAAAATAAAGAGAGGTGGTGTTCTTGGTAAGGTTGATCTCTCAGGTCACCAAAACATTTTGATGGTGCTCTTAGAAAAAACAGAAAAACAACAGTTTTCGAAATGTGTGCTGTGGCAGAATGAGACCAGCAGTAACCCATGGAATTAAATAACGGGTTTAATTAACAGCAAGAAATGGCTTCTCATTAAGAAAGTGATTGGAATGAAATGGTTGGAGTTTGAAGCCCCAGTTTAGCTGGTCATCAGTTAGCTTGTTTCACATCTTATTTCTGCTTGGCTGTCATTTAATGAAGAATGTGATGGGGAAAAAATTAATTAGCAGTGAAAACTGGTCACTGATTAGGTTAGAATGAAAACCTGTAGCCACTGCAGCACTCCAGGCCTGGAGTTCGCCACCCCTGATATATACCTATGTCTCTGTTTTTTTTCCTCAGTGTGGCTTTGACATCATGGACCATAAGGTGCTTACTAATTCAGCATAAGCAGCAACACTCAATAAAATTGAATAAAAAAAAATTCAAGTGACGGTGAGATACAAAGAAGGCAGATTCACCAGTATTTGTGTGTCAACTTTTATCCCTCCAGATCAGAGAATTTCCAGTTACATTGTCTCAAAACACCACTCACATCTACTGTTATTCCCAGTTTCAGATAAAAACTAACAGAGTCAGATCTGGGGTGGGTGTTGTATCGTGATCGTGACAGAGAGAATAAAAGTAAAAAAAAAAAAAAAAGCAAACTTTTACATGTACTATAGATTTACACCGGCTTTTACAGACACAAATCAAATTTATGTTTTTATTGTATAATATTAACAATAAGAGCAGCTGTCTACTCAAAAGAGTAAAGTTTCGGGGGAGCTGGTTTCAAACTCACAACCTCTGGATTATAAGTCAGCAGTTCTTACCGCTGCACCACGGAAGCTCTCGTTTGATACAGTATTTGGCTGATGGCCAAATATTTGATATTTGGCCATCAGCCTTCACACAGTGTCTACATTTTGTAATTTATTACTAAAACATGAAAAACATTTCTGTTTTAACAAAGTGTTTACATAGGTTGTTGTAGACACAGAACACACATGAAATTATTTACTCTATACAATTCTAGGTAGCTCACTCCCAGAAAATCAAAGCAGGAACTGGGAGAACTTCTTGCCCGTTTTGCGGCAGTGGGGGGGATGGTATAGCAGGCTGCTTGCTGCTTAGGCTTATCGACACATTTACAAGACAAAAGACGCTGACAGAGAGGTGCAAAGGAATTTAAAGTGGGTCGTATTTACGAGTTTTTTTGTAGGCTTTGGTTATTCTAGTGTTAATTTAGTTTGAATTTCTTGTACAGGTCATTACCATGTCATTTCTTAATACTTGCAGGTATGAATTCCATTCTGGTGTATGTCGGACATGAGGTACTTCATAACTATTTTCCCTTCCAATGGAGAATGTCAGATGGCCAGTCTCATGCAGAGCACCTTACACAGAACCTGCTAGCAACTACAATCTGGGTTTTTATTGCCTATTTGTTATACAGAAAGAACATATTTTGGAAGATCTAGAATCCAGGCACCTGCAGCGGAGATACTGAAATGTCATTTTTGAATTCTAGAAATTTATCAGCTGGAGAAGGCGGCTTTAGGCCTCATTGAATTGTACACGTATGTGATGACAACTGTTATAAACAAAAGTTTAATTTTTAATCAATTTCTTACTCCCTTGTCTTTATCTAAATAATATATTCATTTATACAGTACCCTTATTTTGTACTTAATAGCATGACAAAACCTGGAGTTGAGTGTTTTACAAAGGATAGATTTTGTACTTTCTTTTAATATGTAAAAACCATACAAAGAATAAGCAAAATGGTTAGTATAACATTGCTGAAAGTGTAATATGTGTACCATGTATACAACAGGATGTATAAGGGAGCACAGTGAAATAGACAAGGTTTTATAGGGAAATGTCTTATGAAAATGTTAAACATAAACATTATTAAAAAATGTAATTTTGTTAAAATAAAGTGAATGTCTTTAATTTTTTTACTTATAGTCAAGACAGTTTTGTTCAAAAGAACTTTCAAATCACAAGTACATGTGACAGTTAAATAAATAAATTTATAAATTATACAAAACACAGGTTCTAAAGAGTTAAAACTAAACCAGAAAGAAGTATCAACTGTAGAAAAAACAGAACTTTACATGGCCCACAATGCAGTGGGGTGACATCAGCCATCGGCGACTGCCAGCTAGTACAACGTAATCCAAGTATTCCAGAAATGTGCACATAGTGTAGATCTCTGTGAATTTAACCTTCTTGGTTGGTCAATATGCTTGAGAAACCCATAATGACATCAGCATTTCTTAATGAAATTACTTTAAATGACAATTGTTTTGGGCAACAGGACTTAGACTGATAAAATTCATAATAAGACAACATTTGTGACAAAGCCTAGCTTTGGGGACAAAAACCCTGCACCAACAGTAACACATTATGTTGTTAGGTCACTGTGGCACCGTATGCACTTTGTGTGCTGGGAGACCTAGAGAGGTAGTTAATAGGCGGAGGTGCCAGCACATGACAGAAATGGAGCTTCGGTGGATTCTGGGTAGGCCAAAAGTGAGCCTGGGGTGAGATTCTAAGCAGCCTCCAGGATAGTTGGGACAAATACTTAGATGGCAGGAGAAAGACAGGGTGAGAATGTGTAGGTGGTGATTCTAGTAAAGTGGACAGCCATGACAGCTTTATTACTAGACAGCACAGATTTCACTAGTGGTATGGTCAGACTCTGGGTCAGGTGGAGTGTATCACTCAAGATCACACTATGTAGTGTGGTGCAAAGAGGTGCAAGTGCTACCTCAGTAAACAGCAGAACCAGAAAAGTCCCAAGTTTACCTAATCTACAGCCAGTCTTGTTTTGGCCATGTGCTTCTCCTTGTTTTGTTCAGCTGGCCATCTCATTGGCCATTAAAGGTAGCACACCAGCAACTAACATCTTGCTGTCTTTCAAGTAACCACATGCCAATACACATTCCTTTTGATTTAAAGAGACAGCATAGGTAAAAGAAATGCATCCTCATGTAAACATATTAAAAAATATTGCAATCATTAAGCTACACAAGATCGAAATAAGAGTTACTGTTGTTCTTCACTGTGAGCATATGAAAAGTCCCTGAAGTCTGGCCCTATATGGAAAGTAATGACAGCAAGAGGTACACATTAGTACAATCATATCTGAAGCACTATTGTCTCTCTGTAACTCATTTCCAGATTAAGTGGATAATACAAAATAGTTCATAGTTGTCATTAATTATGCGCCCAGCCTTTAATAATAACTGAATTATTACAGCATATAAAATACCTAATCAGAGGCCAAAGAATGTCTCATTGCAGCGCAAACGTAATAGTAAACGCTGTGTATGCGAGCGATCTCATATTATATCTGAGAACCTTGCAAAGATACCTCCACAACATTCTGCAAGAATAAAGTAGGAAAGACACTGGCAGCATCTTGCAATGTGCACTTTCTGAACCGCTGGCTGAGCAATTTCTTAATTTGGGACACCAAGTCTGTCTTTTTAATGAAGATTAATGGTAAAATGGATGTTGATCTGTATTTTTCTATTGCTTTATTAAGCAATATATTTCCATGCATTACTTCAGTTTTTCTGTGGTATTGACTTAGATATATTTTGTATCATGCCATACTTCAGTCCAAATATGGTTTCCATATTTTTATGACATATTTGTGCAACGTTTATGTCCATAAAGATCTGCCTGTTGCAGAATGTATTTTGTAACATCTACTATATTATGTCCGTTAAACCTGTTAATAAAAAACTCACTGCAACTGCATTTTGTCTCAAGTTATGGTCCACTGCTAGTCCACAGCTCTGATGTACATGGCAAAAGCGCCAAGCCTGAAAGTTAGTCCTGTTACTGTAAATCCATACCTTTGAGATCAGCCCGAGGTCAGAGCACACTGCAACCAACTCGGTGGGCCTTTACGATTGTGCTTTGGTGTGCCCAGTAGCCATGTGGTGTCTCCCTTGATTTGCTTATTCCTCCTTTGTGTTTATTGGGGATATCTCTGGCCTCCTTGACATCATTCTGAAAGTTAGGATGCCATAGCTGTGCTCCAGTGATCAGCCATGAAACAGGATTGCACTTACAGCAAAAAGTCTCTTTCAAAAACTGGTATTTTTTGAATAAAAAATAAGGAACAGAAGCTTTCCTTTTCACCACAAAGTTTACAGGGAGAGAGATGCCAATGTAGTTAGAGCAGTTTTGTACAGGATATCGAAATGTTTATTTAATGTTGGAAATTAAATTGGTGACCCTTACAGTAACCCTCGAACCAGTCCAATTGCACAGAGGACATGTCTTGGCTCAAACGTCTCTCAGGAATGTTTCTGAAGTGCCACTTGAAACACCATCAAAGATAAATTCGCACTTAGCCCAACTCTGTCCTTTGGAGTGTGATAAAGAGTTGAACAAATAGTTTTCGAATGTAGCCTCGGCACTCATGGTGTAAGCTTTTGGTGTAGCTTTAAAAGCAGCACAACCTTGTACAACACTGGGGCTGCACACATAAAAACATACTTTAGCAGACCTGACTGACTATCAGAAACTGAGAAAAGTTCATCCAAGCTGACAAAAATACTCCCAGTTCACATCATAATTAAAAACTCAATCCTGAATGAAAGAAGGTGAAATGAATGCCTTGCTCTAAATACCCTGGGAGAGTTGAATTTGATGACATTAAAGAAAAGCAACACACGTGAGGAGTAAGAAAAAACCCTGGAAACTAACCTCTCAAGAGAACCACCAACACATCAGAAAGTTTAGATTTTTTAGCACGATCCTTATCATTGATATTAAAACACTTGTAAGAACACTCGGGTGCTTTTCCTAGCCACTCAGATATAACGTTCTGCCTTGTTCTTGCTGCTTCTCTTCAGTATCTGAGTCGACTTCATCATCATTACAGCTGCACAGCCCATCAGGTAGCTCTTTGGATTGAGGGCTGAGCCAGGACATAAGGGTGGGTGCAGCATAATTTCAAATCTATAGCTCTGCAGACCACTAACCTGTGCAGTGGGTGTAGGGACACTGAAGAAGGGGTGATGAACAGCTGCTCCTATCACATTCTCCAATTGACTGTTGCAAATGCAAACAAAAACCAGTACGCTATTAAACTGGCTACATTCAAGACAAGGAACCAAATAAAAACATGTGAACTGCTTTGGAGTAATGGATTTGTTTAGTACAGAAGAAGCACTGCATGTACGTTGTTTTGACTGTTGGTTCAGGATCACAGTTATGTATTCAAGTTTCATCTTGAGTTACAACTTCTTAAATTCCTCAAAGTTGTTCTACTGAATTCATTTGCTTAAGATGCAATGGCATAGCTCGAGTTCGTGCCTCTCGGGGCGGGGCTACAATTTGCCGCCCTCTAACATATCTGAATATGTTAAACTATTTAAATAGAAAATTAAAATGACGTATAGAGAAAAATCAAGATACATTTTGCATAGATTTATTCATATATAAAGAAACGGCAATAATTTTTTATATACATTTATAAGCATCAACTTGACAAGAATATAGTATAGACGCACTGATAAGCTGTGTTCTAATTATTAGTTTAATATAATTACGCTACGAAAACTAGAACCAAAGTAATAGGTGGGGATGCGCAGAGCAAGAATGCATTTGGATTAATAACAAAACAAAATTATAAATTGTAAATTAGTTGTTTATCTTCCTAGAAATTATTATCGGTGTAACGTTTATGTTTATTTTTGTCATTGCCTCATACATTTCAACTGCTGTGTCAGATGCAGAAGGACAGTCTGAACATTATTTTTCAAGCATTTGTGAACATGAGTGACATTTTTCTGAACCCTGCTGTTTACACACGAATTGTACTGAGCCTTGTGGCCAATAATGCCATCCACCACCCCCCCCCAGCTACGCCACTGTCAAGATGGTACATGGAATATTGAGTGTTGCAATGATATTTCATTTCCAGAGTTAACACGCACAGCCCTTGCTCATGTTTAATTGTTTAAGCCCTGCTGTTTCGCTCTTTCATCCTCTTATTATGAATGGCCAGACTTTGGGTTGTCTATGCATTCTGCAGCCCATGTCCTGATAGTGGCCACTCCTGGTGCAGGGAAACAGGAAATTTTGGAATTACATGTTGGTGACTCTGGGGTGGCAGCAGTTATTTAGGACCCCTTGCCATTAGTTATAATAGAGTAGGAGTTATGCACGACGAGTATTCACTGTGAAAGCCTTTTATAAGTATGGTGATGGTGTGACTGCTGCGCAATGGGAATTTCTGTGTCATTACCAGTTAGGACATCACGATTGTGTCCCATCTGCTCATGTGATTACAACATGCGTGTGTAATTTCAGGGCTCAGCCTTTAAAAAGAAGTCCCCAGTTGAAATCAGTTCGCATAATGCCTGATAGGCGATGGCAGCTATTCAACGACTGTTTGGAAGGCGCATCATTTCACGCAATTGTGACATTTTCCATGGCCTCCGAGATCCCCAGATCTCAGCTTGTGATTTTTTTCTGTGGGGACATCTTAAAAGCCAAGTGTACCGCACACGTCCTGCAACTATTGCTGAACTAATTAGGAGAACTGAAGTGGAAATTAATGGCATTCCTCTTGAGATGTTACATTGAGCAATGCAGAATTTCCACAAGAACAGTGTACACCTTCATGATATTTTTTTCAAAACATAAAATGAATGTTGAATGAATATTGATTACTATCATTAACTGCATATCCTGTACAATACACTTCATCATTAAATGTGAATTGAAAATTTCCCCGTTTCCCTGCAACACCCGGTACATGTTGACTAAGTAAGAAGGAATCACTTGTTAGAAATTAAGTGATTCTATTTTCAGTATCCATGAAACCAGAAATATTCACAATTCATCACAAACTGTAAAAACTTGAAATTCACATATTTTTTTAGCATGCTTGATCTAATTTTCAGCTACTTATAAAAAAAATCACTATTATAGATGTCCCCTTTCATGCTTAGGCTCAAAAAAATTGTGAAAGGCCTGATGTGAGAATTTTCAAAACTGCATTTGGTAAATTTGATTGGAATGTAGAGAGCATTTCTGTGTGGTATTTGTGGATCATTTATTGTTTTACGTGCATCTACTCTATGTTTATAAAATCCTAAGCCTAAAAGTGCAACGATTTTTTTGTCATGCTTTAAATCGGGCTTATTTTAAAACCTAAATATATATCATTCTTTTCAGAATTTATCAAACTATAATGTGATGTTGTTAGATTTTTAGATTCTTATTCCGTTTTTAAATTATAAACTAAAATATCAAGAATTCACGTCTCGCCAAGAGATTTAACTACGCCCTGGGCTGGAAATAAAAGACAAAGAGTAGGACAGCTGCTGTACGGGCTTTTAAATATTTGAAGTGTCACGCTGTTTTAAGATTAAGTTTAATGTCACTGTCTCTGTGCACACTGGTATGGATTTATTCATACAGGCAGACCAAGTATGGCACACAGGGGCTCAGCATTTAGAATTGCCAGCCAAGCATGGGACTAGTTAGCCAGAGACAACTGGAGGATTGTATAGTCAGCCTAAAGACAGAATAGTATATTTCTGTCCTCTGTCAGCATAAAATCTTCTTTCCTTGTTGGGAGAATGAGAACTGCATGTAGGCATTGTGCTATTCCTGTATTTTTTGGAGGTGGAGTTCAGTCCTTTCCTGTCCTTATTTGGAGACCAGAGAGAAGACATGTGGAGAAGACAGCATAAATACATTGAACAAGCAGTCAAACCCTTTGAAGCTGTTGGACGGAAAATTATGTCACCCGTCGGGAAAATCCTCTCAGTGTGGTGACGAAAGATGGCAGACTGGGTAGATCAAGACTCCCACCTTGATAGAGTCTGTCATAAACTTCCCGTCTGTAACCGCGTAAAAACCGTCAGTAAAGTAAGCTAAAGTATATCTGTTTCTCTCATGTGATGTTTGTACTGCCGTATTCACGATGGGAGGGATATCGCCTTTTCTGTCATATTTCTATCTTTTTCGGTTACTTAACATGCTGCAATTTCAAAAGAACACATTTCCGGAGAGCTAATGTCTCCTAAGGATACACGCGCGAAATGCAGATCAGATCGCATCGCATCGCATCGCACGGCATGGCAGCAGCTGATTGAGCAAAGAGGAAGTTAAAAAAAACTATTTATTTGCCATTGTATCACCGTTTAAGAGCGGGTTTCGGAGGAGCGACCGCCTCTCCTTGGCGTGCGTTTAGCCCCCCTCTTCACCACGCAAGCGGCAGAGACACAAAGTGGCTGGTGCATAGTGCAGGCCCTTGGGGCTTGGGTTGGCGAGTGAAACAAGCAGGGAGTAAGCCCCCTAGTTTGCATATAATGGGAAAAGCACTTGATATGGTTTTGTCCCCATCTGTCTGTCCGTATGAAACAACTCTCAATGGAGTATTTTTTTATTTATTTTTTTAATTGGCACCCTCTTCTTCAAGGAGATTTGTAGGGTGCCCATACACTTTCCATTGAGATATCTCAAGCACACTGTGCAAAGTTTGGAGATTTCAAAGCCTGCCATTAAAAGTATAGGTGAATTTGCAAACTTGTCTCCCTTAAAATAAATATCCTGTGTGAACTGTAAGTATGAGGAAGAGATTTAGCTTAGTTAAATATCTTGCTTTTGTCATGCCCGTAATGAATTAATTTCTTAAGGCTCCCACTTTATTTACTTTACCTTTCTCTGTTACAGTTGGCTGCCTCTGATCTTTAGACTTATATCATGGTTGTAGAACACCCCCTGTTTCTAACGTGTGCGGAGGGTGCCACCAGATTTATGTAGCAAGGAGGGACAGGTAGAATCAGGCCAACACCTAAGCCCTACTGAATTTCCACCCTGCCACCCGAATATTAACAACACCCAGGAAAATACCCATAAAGATTAAACACACCAAACACACAAATTTATAAAATGTTCCTTATTTGCTAGAATAACTTCTTACAAACACAAAAAGTACTAAATAAACCCCATTAACACACACCCGCACAACAATATTTACAGTCCCGAAAAAAGTCCTTACTGTAAGTGATGGCAGTGATTCTGGAAATGGAAACTATGGTTAAATTAGGAAAAGAAGTACGGAATGCTCCTATTCAAAAAACTGCTTCTTGGAACGTGGATAGTCAATTCAGTCCTACCACCGGCGTCCAGAAGAAAAGCCTTCGGAGGTGCACCTCTTCTCCAAGAATATCGAAGGACTGGATTGGGTGAAAAATAACCCATTGCCATCCTTAAATCCGGTGGCCGAGCACCATCCTTCTCATCCGTCTCGTCCGATGCGAGAGATGGACGTCTGAAGTGGAGCTCCGCTAGCAGTGGTGCTATTTTTCATATTATTTGCTTATTATTCTGAGATATCCTGTATTTATTCAACCCGAGAGGGACCGCTACAGTATATGTAAACACATATAAACATGGCCAACAAGAAGGGGGGTCCGAAAGAATCGAAGACTAAAGCTACATCCAAGCTGCGATCAGCAAGCCCTAGTTCGAGATACGGCCTCTCAGAGACAGACCTGGATCAGATGGGCGAAAGTACAGACTCCTCGGGACCACGGTCCGCTACATCGCCGCCGCTGAGAGCGAAAAGTGGAGCGAAGGTGCGATCGTGAGTGCAGATGTGGATAGCTCGCCGATTGGAGAGGATTACCTGAAACTGGAAAAGGCCGGGAGGTCCGCGGCTTCAGTTACGCAATCACGCGCGACTGGAGCAGCGGGACACCGCTTCAGCAGAGTCTGCTGCTTCATCTACGGTACAAGAAGGCACATTTGAGCTATCTGAACTGAAAGTGTTGCTCGCTGACCTCAGGCAAGATATAAAGAAAAGCGAGAAGGCTAATGAGAAAGCAACGGCAAAGGCACATGAGAGACTGAAACAGGAATGGAAACAGGAGATGAAACAGGCAATGAATGTCTGCGACAGGAAATCCAACAGGCAAATGAAAGGCTTCGTCAAGAGGTACAGCTTGAACTTCGACAGGTGCTGGGTAAAATTGAAGAGCGCATTGAGAAAAACTCGCTAAACGGAGCACGCTTGCTGATCGATTGGAGCATCTTAGTGAGACATTCACGAATCGGATCGAAATAGCCGAACATCTAGCTGCCAGTGCCGAGGAAAGAGCAGTAAATGTCAGTCGAAGGTAAAAACTCGGAGAAAAACTTGGAGACAGACTGGCTGCTTTAGAAGATGGGAATAGAAGGTATAATGTCAGAATTGAAGGCTTGCCGGAGAATCGAGAAAGTTTAAACCCGGTGAAATTCGAACTGAACTTTTTCTAAAATAATCGGGGCGACTTTAAAGCAGAATCTGAGATAGCAGCGGCTTACAGACGCTGATCAAACACCGCCAGACCCCGACCAAGATCTTTTATAGTCCGCTTTGAACGATTATCATTTAAGTTAGAGGTGATGGAACTCCTCAGGAAAAAAAGGAAGATATTATATATGAAGATTGCCACATTCGTCTTCCCTGACTTCTCTCCAGCAACAGCTATCAAACGCCGCCTTCTATAATATTAAACAGCTGCTACGGCAAGCCAATGTCAAATACGGCCTCCTGTATCCGCAAAACTGAAAGTGGAATGGCAGGGCATTTCTATGTTTTCGCTAGCAAGGAGGAGGCAGAAAATGAGTTAAGAAAGCTGATCCCGGACTATTCTGATACATAATTGTGAGTCATGGCGGTAAATGATAAAGCTAGGATTAATAATCTACTGTCTGATCTATTTGTTTTAAAATACGGGTTTTTATCAGCATATATTCTCATATTCTTATATTATTATTACTTACTTATTACTTATCATTACTTAGTATTACTAGGGCTAAATGTTTGTGTTTTATTGTGCTTAATTACGTTTTCCTCCTTTTTTTCTTTTCTAATTATTTCATGTGTACCCTAAATGAGACTGTTCAATATCATACCCTTGGTTTGCTGTTATTGCTATTACTGCATTAAGACTTGTTATGCTTGTTTTGGACACATCTTTAACACCATCACCTGGGTTTATTATCTGGGGATATCATCTTAATGCACTAAAATTGATGAAGATTATATGTATGTATGTATGTATATATATATATTTATATATATGTATATGTGTATATGTATATATATATTAAGTGCAAAATTCTTTTCTTTCTTTTTCCTCTTTTAAAGACTATATTGGTAACAGATATCTCTATCTTTTAACCTTAAAGCGCCACTGCATGGGGGCTTGATGTGCTTTGGACGTGCTCTGTCTCTGGGTATGTCAGAGGACTGGGACTGCATGAAGTGGGTTTTAGCCTCACCTGGGGAGGCAAAAAGGGAGGGTGGGGGTTAAGGGGAAGAGAAAGAGAGCAGGCTTGATCTATATCTAATCTATCATCTCAATCTTTATAATTATAACTATCAACGTAATAATAAGCTGCATGGCAACAACTCTTGGGGAATAGGAAATTAAGACCTAAACTATTTCACTTCCAGTTAAGACTATAATATGACACCAAAACTCAGAATCAGTGTCTCCATGATGGGACAGTTAACTTCGTAAGCTGGAATGTTAAAGGCCTGAATCACGAATTAAAGAGAAAGAAAGTACTTTCTCACCTAACAGGTCTAAATGCTAAAATAGTATTTTTACAGGAAACCCACTTACTAAGTAAGGATCAGTTCCGCTGCAAAAGACTGGACTGGCCAAATGTTCCATTCTAGTTTTACAAAGAAAACTAGAGGGGTGGGAATTCTCATACATAGAACAGTACCATTTGTAGCATCAGATGTAGTATTGGATCCTGAAGGGAGATATGTGATGGTCATGGGAGACTTATCTAACTGTAAAATGATTTTGATAAATGTTTATGCACCTAATGTTGATGATAAGGAATTTATACAAAATTTATTTGCATCCATTCCCAATCTGAACACTCATAAACTTATAATGGCTGGGGACTTTAATTGTGTTCTAAATCCACTTTTAGATAAGACTTCCTCCACAGGGGAACGCAACTAACACCGCAAAGATAATTACAAAGTTTATAACTGATCACAACTTATCAGATCCCTGGAGGTTTTAAACCCAAATTCAAGAACATATTCTTTCTACTCACCAGTACATCATTGCTACTCAAGGATTGATTACTTCTTTATAGATAATAACTTCTTGCCTAAGATTAAATCTTGTAAATACGATGCTATTGTTATTTCAGACCATGCTCCGATGATCTTGGAGCTGAAATTACTAAGCCCCATACACTCACCCCGAGATGGCGTCTCAATCCGCTTCTATTAGCTGACGAGAATTGTACTGAATTTATATCCAAACAAATTGAATTCTTTCTAGAGACAAATACATCCCCTGAGATCTCTGCAGGAACACTCTGGGAAACTCTTAAGGCCTTCTTAAGAGGACAGATTATCTCATATCTTTCCCACAGAAATAAATCCGCGAAGAAAGTAGCAGAGATAAAAAGCGAAATTACTAAAATAGATGAAGAACATGCCAGACTACCAAGCGAGACTCTACATAAGAGGAGGCAGGCTCTACATTCAGAATTAAACCTCTTGACAACTAAAGAAACCGAACAACTAATTTACAAATCCAGACATCATTATTATGAACATGGAGAGAAAGCTAATAAGCTTTTAGCGCAACAAATTCACAAGCAAGAAGTGCAACGCAATCTCGTAATTACTAACACGAATGGAGATAAAATCATCGAACACAAAAATATAATGTGCACTTTTAGAGACTACTATAAATCCCTATATACTACTGAGTTTAAAGAAGACAATATACAATCTAATGCATTTCTGGATAAATTACAGATACCACAAATTGACGCTATTAGTGTGGAGGAGCTCGATAAACCTCTGTCATTATCAGAATTACTGGATGCTATAAAGTCACTCCAAGGTGGAAAAGCAGCAGGCCCTGATGGCTACCCTGCAGAGTTTTACAAGAAATTCTCCGCTCAGCTAGCTCCCTCCTATTAGCAACATTTACAGAAGCCAGAGATAACCAATCTCTTCCACAAACCTTTCGCCAAGCACTAATCACTGTCTTTCCAAAACAAAATAAGGACTTATTACAATGTGCATCATACAGACCAATTTCACTTCTGAATAACGACGTTAAAATACTCTCTAAAATCATAGCTAGAAGGATGGAGAAAGTGCTCCCTCAATAATATCACAAGACCAAACTGGATTTATTAGGGGCCGACACTTATCTTCAAATCTTCGACGCCTGTTTAATGTAATATACTCACCAACTAAATCAAACACCCCAGAAATATTATTATCATTGGATGCAGAAAAGCATTCGACATGATTGAATGGAAATACCTTTTACTATTTTGGAGAAGTTTGGGTTTGGCCCAACATTTGTGCATGGATTAAATTACTGTATACTAACCCAGAAGCTTCAGTTTGCATCAATAACATTTGCTCAGACTACTTTAAACTAGAACGTGGCACAAGACAAGGATGCCCTTTGTCACCACTGCTGTTTGCAATTGCCATTGAACCACTGGCAATACATTGTCGAAATACTGATCAGATAAAGGGGATTAGCAGAGAAGGACTGGAACAGAAAATCTCATTATATGCAGATGACATGGTACTGTATATATCGGATCCAGAAAATTCTGTGCCTGCAGTCTTAGCAGCACTCACAGAATTTCAAAAGCTCTCTGGTCTCAGAATTAATCTGAATAAAAGTGTACTCTTTCCGTGAATTCGCAAGCATATAATATTAGATTAGACACCCTTCCTTTTATCATTGCAGAACAGTTTAAATACCTCGGGTAAACATCACAAGTAAACATAAAGCTCTTTATCAACAAAATTTTGTCTGTATGGAAAAAATTAAACAAGACTTGCATAGATGGTCAACCCTTCATCTCACACTAGCTGGAAGAATTAACACTGTTAAGATGAATATTCTTCCTAAGCTCCTTTTTATTTCAAAACATACCAATATACATTAATAAATCGTTCTTTAAGCAATTAGATTCAACAATAACCTCATTTATTTGGAATTCTAAACATCCACGCATCAAAAGAGCGACCCTACAAAGACAAAAGGCAGAAGGCGGCATGGCTCTACCTAACTTCCAGTTTTATTACTGGGCGGCAAATATACAGTCGATAAGAACCTGGACACAAATAGAAGAACATACACAGGCATGGACCGCAATAGAAGTAAAATCCTGCAGTACTTCTTTGTATTCCTTGCTTTGTGCTCCAATAAACACACGTTATCGGCAATACACTAATAACCCAATTGTGCTCCACTCACTTAGAATCTGGAACCAATGTAGAAAGCATTTTAAGACGGAGAAGCTTCTTTCTGTGGCACCCTGCAAAAGAACCACCTCTTTCAACCCTCACAAACATATGCAGTTTTTAATATCTGGAAAAATTTGGAATTAACTTGCTTAGAGACCTTTATATAGACAACGTCTTTGCATCCTATGAACAATTACGTTCCAAATTTAACATTCCAGCTACAAATTTCTTTCACTATCTTCAAATCAGGAACTTTGTTAAACAGAACCTTCCAGATTTTCCTCATCTTGCACCCTCATCCACGCTGGAAAAATTATTGCTCAATTTCAAGGAGTTAGACTCCATCTCTACAATATATAAAATCCTTTTACAATCCCTTCCTTTCAAAGATCCAAGAGGACACTGGGAAAATGACCTCTCAATTAATATATCAGAAAAGGAGTGGAAAGTAGCAATGCAGAGAATTCACTCAAGCTCCATATGCAAAGCATACAATTATACAACTCAAAATTATATATCGAGCACATCTGTCTCGACTAAAACTCTCCAAAATGTTTCCAGGGCATGATCCAACCTGCGAACGTTGCAACCAAGCCCCAGCCTCACTAGGTCACATGTTCTGGGCCTGCTCCAAATTAACATTATTCTGGACAAAAATTTTTAATTACCTCTCAGACAGTCTTGGACTCACAATCCCTCCTAACCCATTAACAGCTGTGTTTGGGGTTCTTCCAGAGGGTCTTAAAGTGGAGAAAGACAAACAAACTGTGATTGCATTCACTACACTGTTGGCACGCAGACTTATTCTGATAAACTGGAAGAACCCAAACTCTCCTCTTTTAAGTCAGTGGGAAACTGATGTGTTATATTATTTAAAATTGGAAAAATCAAATACTCAGTTAGAGGATCTGTGCAGACTTTTTTCAAAACATGGCAGGATCTAATCAGTAATATTTTGAAATGATTTTATAAAGCACAGAGAATTTGTTGATTTAGGTATTTTTAAAAGCCTTAAATTTTACACCGTTTGGCTTGCTCTCTCTCTCAAGGGTGGGGATCGATCTGTTCTTAGCATAATTCTTTTTTTTTTGTAAAACTTGATTGCTATGTATTGATTGTAATAAAATTAATAAATAAATAAAAAAAAAAAAAAAAAGAATGTTGATTCCGGTTTTATTGGTGCAGTGCATACAAACTACAAATCCCACAACCCCCTCCACATCAGTGCAAACCTGTTTAAAGGCACAGACCCCAATTTACAAACAGGAATCAGCGTGTTGTTATTCACATTTCACAATCACTCAACAGGACATACAGTAGGCCCCCACGAAGTCGCGGTTCTGAGTTCACGGCCTCAGTCATTTGTGGATCTTTCCTTAGAACCTAACTAATAATTGTTAGCTGAAACTGCAAATATCCTCTGTAATTTTTATGGCTTTTTTCTTGGCAATACTGCATCATAGAGAGAACAGGAAACAGCTATAGAGAAAACCGCAGCTTGGGATGGTGAAAGTAGCCAATAGAATTTTAAACTGCAACTCCCAGCAGTCCCTACAGTGGCTCTGATTGGTCTTCTGCTGAGGGTGCTGGGGCTGTTTAGGTCAAAGGATGTCTGCACGGCTTTTAAAAAGGGGGCCGATGACCAAAAGCAAAATAAAGTTTTTGTAATTTGTGTTTCAAGTTCCTGTCTGTCTGCCTTCTGTTGGGTTACCTGTACTTATTCATTTTGTGCGTCTGGATTGTCTGCCATCTGCCTTTGTACATGAGGACTGTACATTGGTATCCTGTGAAGAAATGCGCGCTCCTGAACCCGTCCACCCTTCTTCACCATTTCAGGAACTACCGGTAGGACTATCTTTACATTCTCATTCAACGTGCGGACCTCTGGACTATCTATTTTCATCATTACATTTCATCTTTTGCCGTTTTTCATGATTTACTGTGTGTGTTTTGTCTGTGCTTTGTTGTATTTAATGTGTAATCACCGTAAGGGGAACAGGGGTGGTATCGTTGTTTTCTTATTTCATTTGTTTTCATTACATTCTTTATTTGCTGTTTTATTACTGGTTTGCTTTGTTTTTGTCTCTGTTTGGGAGGGTATCCCCGGAATCTCCACCATAGCAATAAATAAATCATCTCGATTGTGGCTTCTCGTACGATGCTACGCTTACTTTAAAGACTGAACAGTACTTTTTGGCTGATTGCTTTGTTTCTCTCTCCTCCTCCAGACATTCTGTGCTCCCCTATGATGTTTGTCTATTGTTTAATCGATAACTAACTGCATGCTGAGCTCCTTTTACTTCTGAAAGAGATATGTTTGTTTGAAGTGTTTGAATAAAGTTCCTGTCTCTACAATCTCCTGCACAATTCTGTGACCCAAGCACGGCACCCTGCAGTACTGCAGCCTCACTGTCCCTGGGATTGAGCCGCTGCACTAGACTAGCCTGCAAGCATCAGCGCTTACCTCTGTGCTGTGTGCAGCCAGTTCAAGCGCAGTTGGCTCAGTGAGTTTTGTCCATGGCGTCAATTGCACTTTGTACATATTGTTCCAGTAGTTTTTTAAAATAATTTTTAAAGTTCATTAGCAGTGCGTAAAATGATCAGTGCTGCAGTAATTGTGATGCTCTTTGCATGAAAAAAAAAATGTTCCATTAAAATTTCACTTTTTTGTGAGTTGTGACGTTAAAGTGCAGCAAAAAAGTATTTGGCACCCAGGGTTGCATTAACCCCCAAGTATATGGCAGTTTAAGTGTTAAAGCCCCAAGATGCCATCGAAACGAGCTGCACTGTCTTAGGCTTCTGGTAATGAAAATGCGCTTGCATGAATTACAGTACATATAGCAGTAACATCGGTATTTTACATTCTAGCACTACGGGAGACATATCAGTACAGTACTGTACAGTATACAGGTTTACCTTTACAATCTTTATTTTTAGGCAATGTATTAAGCCGAGTTTAAAATTAAATTAAAGTGTTTTGGAGGCATATTTAGGGCTTAAATTATGAAAATATGCACTTTTTTAACCACATCCAAAATTTGCCGTTTTTCATAAATCGTGGGTGCTCTAGGAATGTAACTCCCAAAAATTTTGGTCCAAAGTAGGGTTTGATGTTGGCCACATGGACAGAATTGGTTTTATCTCCTGTATCAGTATGTAATTGAATGTGGTAATTCATGGGGTCCAATTGATTGATTTTGGCAGGTCCAAACAATTTTGGCGCAAGCTTTGCAGAAGATTGTGAGGTAGCTTTGGAGAGGGAATAACTGCACAACCGGACCAGGTCTCCATCATTGTATTTCACATATCGATATTTCTTGTTATATGCCTTGGCCTGCCTGCCCTGACATCTCATCATCTCAATCCACCCATTCCACCCAAACACATCAATGCATGATGATTTACAAGTATTCCAGCAAATTACACAATGCGTGAAGGAGAGGATGGTGATGTCCCAGTCCAGACAGTCTCAACCTCGCAACCACAAACACATCTCACAACCAGAGACATAAGCCTGTACAATTCTTGGCTGAGGAGAGAGTCTGCATCAGGACTCATCTCCTCTCCAAAGCCTCCGATATATTCACAGCTAAACTGCCTCCAAAGTGGTTCGGTCTGGCTACTGTTGTCCAACAGAAGGGTCCAATGATCTACACAGTAGAGTGGGGACACTGTTAACATCTCAAACCTCAAGCCTTGGTTCGGCTGTACACCATGGCCTGGGGATGGGAATTGTAGCGGTGCTACTGGGGATTAAAACTGCAACTCCCAGTAGTCCCTACAGTGGCTCTGATTGGTTTTCTCCTGAGGGTGCAGGGGCTGTTGGGGTCAAAAGAGGTCAGCGTGGCTTTTAGAAAGGGCCCGGTGACCAAATGGAAAAAAAAAAGGATTTTGTGTTTCAAGTTCCTGTCTGTCTACCTTCTGTTGGGTTACCTGTGGTTATTCATTTTGTCCTGGATCGTTTCTTGTTTGGGGTCTGGATTGTCTGCCGTCTGCCTGTGTACATAAGGACTATATGTGGATTCATGGCCATCCTGTGAAGAAAGGAGCGCTCCTGTACCATCCGCTCATCTTCCCCATTCCAGGAACTACTGGTAGGACTATCTGTACATTGCCCTTGTGGATCCTATGTGGATCTCTGGACTATTTCCCTTCATCTTTACATCAGTTGCCGTTTTTTCATAGACTTTATTGTGTGTGTTTTTTGTTTGTGCTTTGTTGTATTTAATGTACAATCGCCGTAAGGGGTACAGGGGTGGTATTTTTGTTTCATTATTAGTGTTAATACATTCTTTATTTGCTGTTTTATTTCTGTTGGCTTTTTGTCTCTGTTTGTAAGTGCATGAAGGTCGGGTCAAGGCTGGGAACGTCCATGGGATCTCCTTTATAAAAATAAATAAATCACCGTCCTCTTGACGGTGTGAATCTTAGCGGCCGGATAGGAGCCAGGTTTTTTACTCGTTCCCTTCTACTCCGATATCACTTGCACCCACACAGAATTCATGTATGTTGAAAGAGCAGTGCAGGACGAGGAGCTTGAGCTAAGTGTGCCCCTGATTGATATGCGTCCGACTCCTAGGCCATATCACGTAACGGTCAGAGTTGAGCCTGCTGGATACCCTGTGTTTCTCCAATCCGGAGCAGCCCAATACCTGCGAGGGACGGGTTCTGCAAGACCTAACGCTGCTCTTAGAGCAGTTAGAGATGCGATTTGATGACATTGCCCACAGTTTTATCAATCGGGATGAGACCATCCACGACCCCATGGATGCAATGGCCACCCGAGTTTCCAGCAAGGCAGTTGTGAGGATGCAGCGTCTTGAACAGTCCTTTACGCGGTGTGTGCAGTTCCTGGAAGCAAATATGAGAGAAGAGATCAGGTGGCAGGTACAGGAGAGCTGGCGTGCTGTCTCGTAGCCACTAAGGCAGTCGACTCCTGTAGCCGGAGTGGGGAACGACTGGCGACAGTCGTCCTTGTCCGTTGCGGTGCCGTGGATTAAGTTCCCTAAGCTGGCCCCTCAGTGTGCACTCACGAGCATTGTCGAGTTCTTCGTGGAGCTGCATCCTCCGAGTGGAGCCGAGCTGCAGGGATTCCTGTACATGGCACTCATTGATCCGGTGCGCTCTTGGTGGTTTGCTCAGCAGCACAAGTGTAACAACTGGGTGGAGTTTCGAGCTGCCTTTCTGAACGCGTTCTTCTCAAATGAATGCCAGGTGCTGTTGGAAGACAAGCTCCGGACCTTTGTGCAAAAGCCATTGCAGAATTTCAGGGACTTTGTCTTTGAATTCTGTGCGTTGTGCCTGAAGTGGGGATCTGACATGTGTGAGGAAGAGATATTGCAATGTGTCCCTGATGCATGTGACCCTCGGGTGGCAGATACTCCGAGGGGTGTTGTGAAATCGGTGGATGAGTTGGTGAAGTTGGGGTTCCAAGTGGAAAAGGACTGGGCGGCTATTGGTATTAGTTGGTCTCGAAAGGGGCCCACGTCTCGACAAGTCCCCTGTCCCAAACCATGAGGGAACCCCCCCAGCGGCTCCCTGTGCTGATCTCACCTTGGTGCAAGCCACCTTGCCTCTCTTAGTTGTGTCCATACAAGTGTGAGGAGTCACTGGGGAGGTGATCATAGATACAGATAGCACTTATACCCTTATGAAATACAGCTTGTGGGAAAAGATTAAAGTACCTCATGAGCAGTTAATGGAAAGTGCAAAAGTAAAATTCTTTCTTGCGGATGGAAGGGCGCACGGGGCAAAGGGCAGGGCTCCTATGAGGCTCTGCTTACATGAAACGCACTGGGAGACAGTTTACATCCTGGAAGATGACCACCTCTCAATCCTCTTATTACTAGGAATGGACTCTCTCATGTCGGTAGGACTTTACCATCCATCTGTTGTGGCTGGAGTAGGAGTTGCTGGGGGGGTGAGGTCCATCAGTTTGGGACGAAGGTTCAAAGCAATCTGGTTTGGCCTAACTTGTATTATTACCTTGCGCAGTTGGTGGACGAGCCATCTGACCTTCCACAGCCATGTGGTGTCGGCAGACAGTTTTCGGGTGGACCCAAAGAAAATTAAGTCCATCTTGGACTACCCAGCCCTCCAGGAGGTAAAAAGTCTCCAGCACTTCCTGGGGATGGTTGGGTGGTTCCACAAATTTGTCCACAGGTTTGTCGACATCGTTGCCCCATTGTTCCAGCTGCTGAGGAAGGGATCCCCTTGGGAGTTGTTGCCAGCTTGCCAGGACTCCTTCGAAAGACTCAAACAGGCACTGACATCACCACCAGTTCTGGCACAGCCTGATCCATCATTAACCTTTCAGGTCCACACTGACGTGAGTGACCTTGTGCTCGGCGCCATTCTCTCTCAAACGAGTCAAGGAGAGGAGAGGGTGGTGGCCTATGCCTCATTGTCACTAAAAGGCACCAAATATAATTATTCCACCACCGAGAAGGAATGTCTTGCTGTCGTGTGGGCCGTGGAGAAGTGGCATCACTACTTGGAGGGGACATCTTTTGAAATCTACACAGACCACCGGGCTCTGACCTGGGCATTCAATTGCCTGAAGACCACGTCTAGGCTAACCAGGTGGGTATTGCACCTCCAACAGTTCACATTCAAGGTGTGCTATCGGAAGGGCTGTGCTAATATTGTGCCCGATGCATTGTCACGGGTTCACTAGCATGCACCAGTGGTATGTGCGGTATTGATCTTTAACCCTTGGCCTGATCTTCCCTTGACCGCATATATTATAGGGAACTTCTAGGGGCACTCTATCGCTGTGTTCCAACAAAAGATCGGGGTTACCATTATCAGTTGGTAGTGCCCGAGACCTATGTGCCCAAGTTCCTACAGTATTACAATAATAGCCCAATCAGTGGTCAACTTGGACGTACAAAGATTCTATTTAAAATCCTGGAGGTGGCATGGTGGCCAACGATATGCAATGACGTCTGGTCCCATGTCCAGACTTGTACCACCTGCCAGCGATACAAAACCTTGTCTTGTCTCCCCTCGGGACAGCTTCAGCTAGTAACCATCACTACCCCAGGGGAGAGCCTAGGCGTGGACCTCATGGGACTATTTCCTGCCAGTAAGGACCGGAAGACCTACCTGATGGTGGTTATGGAGTATTTTACCTGATGGCTGGAGCTATTCCCCATGGCTAATGCCACAGCCAAGAACATATGCTCCACCTTGAAGGCCGAGATATTTACTGGTTGGGGGGTGCCAAAGGACATAATCACAGACCGAGGCCCGCAGTTTACCAGCTCAGCAGCCAAAGAATTTTGGAGACAATGAGGGGTGGTTCACCTGAATACAACAGCGTACCATCCCCAACCTAATCACACTGAGCAGGTGAACTAGACCCTTAAGACAATGATTGCATCCTTCGCCGGAGACCACCATCAGGATTGGACAATGTGGCTGCCTGAGCTACAGGCCGCATTGAACACGGCGGTGCACGAGGTTACGGGTGAAACCCTTGCATTGTTAGGTTTAGGCAGACAACTTAATGGCCCTCCGGTAAGAATAATCAATATCAATCCACCCAAACCAGACACATCAATGCATGATCATTTACGGGTATTACAGCAAATTACACAACTGGTGAAGGAGAGGATAGTGATGTCCCAAGTCCAGACAGTCTCAATCGTACAACCAGAGATATAAGCCTGTACAATTTTTGGTTGGGGAGAAAGTCTGGATCAGGACTTATCCCCTTCTCCAAAGCCTCTGATAAATTCACAGCAAAACTGGCTCCGAAGTGGTTCGGTCTGGCTACTGTTGTCCCACAGAAGGGTCCAGTGACCAAAAGAAAAAAAAATATTTTATGTTTTGTGTTTCAAGTTCCTGTCTGTCTACCTTCTGTTGGGTTACCTGTGGTTATTCATTTTGTCCTGGATCGTTTCTTGGTTGGGGTCTGGATTGTCTGCCGTCTGTCTGTTACTTGAGGACCGTCTGGAGATTTATGCTCATCTTGCGAAGAAAGGAGTGCTCCTGAACCCATCCACCTGTCTTCACCATCTCAGAATATACCAATAGGATTATCTTTTAATGGGGGTCCTCAATCACAGTCCTGGAGGGCTGCAGTGACTGCAGGTTTTTGTTCCAACCCAATTGCTTAATAAAAAGCACTTATTGCTCAAGTAACACTTCTGCTTCACTTAAGTTGTCTTGCTCATCAAGAGTTTGAACCCTTATTGCTTATTTTAGTCTTAAACAGCTGTATTCTTGGTTTTTAATTGCTCCTAATTAGCAACATGCAAATGACGAGACCGGCATTTCTCCATTTAGCTTGTTACCATTTACACCTGTGTGTATTTATCAGGCACTACTGGGTTTAATTAAATACTTGGAAGGAAAGTGAAGGACTGAGAATTACTCATCCATTTTAGCCTTCAGATCATTTGGATGATATCCTTAGAAAGGGGAAGAAAATCTAGGATATGAGAATTGTCTGACATCGCAGAGTTAAAGCACTAACAAGCCATGAAATTAAATTATTGGAAAGAATTGCTTTCTAATTAAGTTAAAACAAAAATCTACAGCCATTGTGGCCCTCCAGGACTGTGATTGAGCACCCATGACCTTTACATTCCCATTTAACGTGTGGATCTGCGGACTATTGACCATCATTACATTTCATCTGTTGCCGTTTCCATGGACTTTATAGCGAGTGTTTATTGTTATTGTTTGTTTTTTCATGTTTATTGTACATCGCCGTAAAGGGACTGGAGTGGGATCATTGGGAGGTCAAGCTTTTAGTTTACAGGGCCCCTAAACTGTGGAATGGTCTGCCTGCTACTATGAGAGATGCCCCTTCGGTCTCAGCTTTTAAATCCTGGCTGAAGACTCACTACTTCAGTTTAGCATATCCTGACTAGAGCTGCTGATTAACTGTACAGACTGCATCTCTGTTGTCAGTCATTAGCACTAAAACATAAGTAACATCCATCCATCCATCCTCTTCCGCTTATCCGAGGTCGGGTCGCGGGGGCAGCAGCTTAAGCAGAGAGGCCCAGACTTCCCTCTCCCCGCCACTTCTTCCAGCTCTTCCGGGAGAATCAGGCGTTCCCAGGCCAGCCGGAGACATAGTCCCTCCAGCGTGTCCTGGGTCTTCCCCGGGGCCTCCTCCCGGTTGGACGTGCCTGGAACACCTCACCAGGGAGGCGTCCAGGAGGCATCCTGATCAGATGCCCGAGCCACCTCATCTGACTCCTCTCGATGCGGAGGAGCAGCGGCTCTACTCTGAGCCCCTCCCGGATGACTGAGCTTCTCACCCTATCTTTAAGGGAAAGCCCAGACACCCTGCGGAGGAAACTCATTTCAGCCGCTTGTATTCGATCTCATTCTTTTGGTCACTACCCATAGCTCATGACCATAGGTGAGGGTAGGAACGTAGATCGACTGGTAAATTGAGAGCTTTGCCTTACGGCTCAGCTCCTTTTTCACCACGACAGACCGATGCAGAGCCCGCATCACTGCGGATGCCGCACCGATCCGCCTGTCGATCTCACGCTCCATTCTTCCCTCACTCGTGAACAAGACCCCGAGATACTTGAACTCCTCCACTTGGGGCAGGATCTCTCCCCCAACCCTAAGTAACATGATAGTTATAATTTGTTACTAACCCTCACCTATTCTGTTTCTCTTCTCGGTACTCAAATGTGGCACTTGGTGCCATGGCCCACCTGCCAAGTTGTTTTGCCTGCCTAAGGTAAAGTCATCCCTGATGGAGGATCGCAGGAATCATGGGAAAGAGGGGTCCTTTCATCGGATTAGCGCTATTTCAGCTGTGGAATGGCCAAATGGGGGATGCAGCTTGAAGGATGAGGTCTCCAGGACTCTAAACAAATCCAAATCATATTATGTGATATCATCTACTGTTAAATTCTGCTCCGTTCTTCTAAAATCTTTATTTTTATACTGTATTGAGGATTTGTTCTGTTCTGTGTATTGTATTATATTGACCCCCTTCTTTTTGACACCCACTGTGCGCCCTGCTTTACCAGGAAAGGGGTCTCTCTTTGAACTGCCTTTCCAAAGGTTTCTTCTATTTTTTCCCTAAAAGGGTTTTTTTGGGAGTTTTTCCTTGTCTTCTTAGAGAGTCAAGGCTGGGGGGCTGTCAAGAGGCAGGGCCTGTTAAAGCCCATTGTGGCACTTCTTGTGTGATTTTGGGCTATACAAAAATAAATGGTGTGAATCTTAGCGGCACTGGACCACTACATCCTGAACCAGTTTTTTCAGCAATTCAAGCCAGTATAGGGTGTTATAAGGACCAGAGTCATGATGGGGGGGGGGGGTGAGATATAGAAATGGCCTTTTCAAGGAGACCTGGAATTTGTCGTCCCAGAGCCAAAACCGCAGGAGTCTCACCTGTCCCTTCATGCTTCGCGGTGTTCAGATTGATTGATCCCACTCCTGATGGTGGTCCCCAACGAAGGATGTCATCATGGTCTTTAGGGTCTGGTTAACTTGCTCAGTCAGGTTGGTTTGGGGGTGATAGACAGTAATCTTCTTATGCCTCACCCCCGACTTCTTGAAAATGTTCTCCATAACTGTGCTGGTAAACTGTGGCCACCGGTCTGAGACAATACTTTTTGGCACCGAACCACTCCACCCCAAACCCCCCAACCCCACAACACCACCTGGTGAAGATCTCATTTTTTAGGGTGGAACAAAGCTGCTGTGTTTTGGTGTTAGGTACGGCTAACAGTTCCACCCATTTGGTAAAATAATCCTCCACCACCACCATCAGGAAGATCAACTTCCAAAATCTCTCCCAGTGCTGTCACTGACGTGGATTGTAAGAGCCCTGAAGGTAAACTAGGTGGGTTTTTATACTGCTGACACACCAGACATTTTCTTACATGAGTCCACACATCTCGAAAAACTGTTGGCTACCACATTGTCTCCAAGATCTTGTGGAGAGCCTTTTCTCTACCAAGGTGTCCCCTGAAAGGGCTGTTATGTTAATACTGTATTTCAGGAAGTCCAGAGCCAATGCTTCTAGGACAATAAGCTGGTATAGAGTGCCCCCAAGTCTAGCTGGTACAAACCGACACATTAGCCCATGGAACTCCTGAAAGCTTATGCTCCCTTTCCTCTCCTCTGGACCCTTTATTGCCACTCAACACACAGGACTGGATGACTGAGCGAAGACTATGTCCTGCAGGTTAAGAGGCCAGTTCACTAACTTGAGAAAACAGATATGGATGATGTTCTACCCTTCCGATAGAATACCTTAAAATGGAATTGTTGCAGTTGAAGAACCCACCTGGGTAGTCGAGATGATGTCTTCAGGCATTTAAAAGTCTGTCAGAGCAAACAGAACCCCCTCCAGGTAGTGGCACCATTTCTCCACTGCCCATATGAGTGTCCAACATTGTTTTTCAGTTGATGAATAGTTGTACTCGGGGCCATGAAGCAACCTTGATGCATATGCTATAAGCTTCTCTTCTCCATCCCTTAGTTGCGTTAATACAGCCCCGAGTCCATGATCACTGGTGTCTGTCTGAACTTGGAAGGTGACCAGTCGGTCAGGCTGGGCCAAGATAGGCGGATCCTGCAGAGCCTTTTTTAACCTCTCGAATGTGTTTTGACATTCTGACCATACCCAGGCTGCCTCCTTACTTGTGAGGTGGTGTAATGGGGCCTCAATATCAGCCAGGCTGGGTTGATACCACCCCATCCCATACCCAAAAAGTGTTGAACACTCTTGATATTGGTAGGTGGGTGTGGTACTTCTTAACCACAGCCAACTACTTTGGGTCAACCCTCACCCCTTCAGGTGACACCCAATGTCCGAGGAAAAGATCTGGGTCTGTAGGAAGTAAAACTTATTTTATGTCGTTAGAGTCACTGAAAGATGGCATTGAGGTCCCAAAGGTGACAATGGATGGTGGAGGAGAAGAGAATGATATCATCTATGTAAATGAAGCAGATTTTTCCTATCAGCCCCCTCAGCACTGGCTCCATTAGCTGTTGAAATGTTGCTTTAGCATTTTTTTTTGCACAAAAAACATGACATGGAAATGGAACAAGCCCTCGGGGGTGATGACTGCCGTCTTAGCTAGACTGTCCTCTCCCATGTGCACTTGGCAATATTCAGATTACACATCTAATGTACTGAAGGTCACTGCTCCTTGCAGGGATTCCTGCCAGCATCTTCTTTTCCCAGTCTACAATTAGCCTCTTCTTGTACAGAGAAACCGTATAGGCCCGGTGATGAACAGGAATCTCGTCCACAGTGTGAATTTGATGTCGCACCACACTGGTATGACCCAGTTTATTTGTCCAGGCCATTGGCCACCTCTTCAACAAGTGTTCGACTTCGGCCGGCTGTAAACAAATGCTGGACTCAACAGGGCTGACGTGCTGCGAGCATAATAAAATGCTGCTGGCCAACACAGATCTTCTAAGCCCCTCTCCACAAACCAGCCCCCTGGCAAAGTGTATTCCTTCTGTCTAGGATTAATAATCATCCCTGCGGCCATGATGGAAGCTAGTCCCAGAAGCACTGGCATGGTCAGGTGTGCATCCTCCAGGACATAAACATGCAGGTTAAGCCAAAGCAACACTCTACCCACATCACTAGATGCTCTCCCATCAGCCAAGAAGAATTTTACTGTTGCAACCCCCAGCAAAAGCTCATGGGGATGCTGAATTTGGTCCCACAAACTCAATCTAATCAGGGTAAAGGTGCTTCCAATGTCCATGATGGCATCCCCAATAATGCCTCTAACACTCACTGGGATAACCAATTAAAGGGAGATCGGCTCTAACAGTGGTGAGCTCAGCACTGGCGTCGTGGTCTTCGAATCTACCAGACTTAGAACCTACCGCTCTGCTGCCCTGCCCTCCAGGGTCCTCATTTTGACCCCAGAGATTACTCATGAAGGCCCAGCCCTGTTCTATCAAGGACCCTATCCTCACAATGCCATTCATAGAGCTCACCACTCCTTGCAGCGCCCCACACACCAAACACACAAATTTATAAAATGTTCCTTATTTGCAAAAAATAACTACTTACAAACACAAATAGTGCTAAACAAACGATATTTACAGTCCTGAAAAAAGTCCTTACTGTAAGTGATGGCAGTGATTCTGGAAATGGAAACTACTTCTTGGGACATGGATAGTCCTACCACCGGCATGTCCAGAAGAATAGCCTTCAGAGGGGCACCTTTTCTCCAAGAACATCGAAGGACTGGATTGGAAGGAAAAAGAACCAACAGCTGTCCTTGAAATCCGGTTGCCGAGCACCATCTTTCTCCGCTACGAATGTCCATTAACTGAAAGGTATAGGAGCTTCAGCAAATGATGTTGATTAGAAAATGGCCCAATTGAAAAGTCACACCACATCCAGTTTTATCAGTGCAGTGCATACAAACTACAAACTACAAATCCCACAAGTGCCTACACATCAGTGCAAACCTGTTTAAAGGCACCGACCCCAATTTATAAACGGGAATCGGCACATCCAGTGTTGTTATTCACATTTAACAATTACTTAACAGGATATACTTACATACAAATAAACCAATGCTGCCCTGCTACATGGTAACTGAAGCACACTTGTTTTAAGAAACAGAATACAATTTATTGTTAAACACAAGGATTATAGAAATATGATACTCACAAATATACAGTGGTGTGAAAAACTATTTGCCCCCTTCCTGATTTCTTATTCTTTTGCATGTTTGTCACACAAAATGTTTCTGATCATCAAACACATTTAACCATTAGTCAAATATAACACAAGTAAACACAAAATGCAGTTTTTAAATGATGGTTTTTATTATTTAGGGAGAAAAAAAATCCAAACCTACATGGCCCTGTGTGAAAAAGTAATTGCCCTCTTGTTAAAAAATAACCTAACTGTGGTGTATCACAGCTGAGTTCAATTTCCGTAGCCACCCCCAGGCCTGATTACTGCCACACCTGTTTCAATCAAGAAATCACTTAAATAGGAGCTGCCTGACACAGAGAAGTAGACCAAAAGCACCTCAAAAGCTAGACATCATGCCAAGATCCAAAGAAATTCAGGAACAAATGAGAACAGAAGTAATTGAGATCTATCAGTCTTGTAAAGGTTATAAAGCCATTTCTAAAGCTTTGGGACTCCAGCGAACCACAGTGAGAGCCATTATCCACAAATGGCAAAAACATGGAACAGTGGTGAACCTTCCCAGGAGTGGCCGGCCAGCCGACCAAAATTACCCCAAGAGCGCAGAGACGACTCATCTGAGAGGTCACAAAAGACCCCAGGACAACGTCTAAAGAATTGCAGGCCTCACTTGCCTCAATTAAGGTCAGTGTTCACGACTCCACCATAAGAAAGAGACTGGGTAAAAACGGCCTCCATGGCAGATTTCCAAGACGAAACCACTGTTAAGCAAAAGAACATTAGGGCTCGTCTCAATTTTGCTAAGAAACATCTCAATGATTGCCAAGACTTTTGGGAAAATACCTTGTGGACTGATGAGACAAAAGTTGAACTTTTGGAAGGCAAATGTCCGTTACATCTGGCGTAAAAGGAACACAGCATTTCAGAAAAGAACATCATACCAACAGTAAAATATGGTGGTGGTAGTGTGATGGTCTGGGGTTGTTTTGCTGCTTCAGGACCTGGAAGGCTTGCTGTGATAGATGGAACCATGAATTCTACTGTCTACCAAAAAATCCTGAAGGAGAATGTCCGGCGATCTGTTCGTCAACTCAAGCTGAAGCGATCTTGGGTGCTGCAACAGGACAATGACCCAAAACACACCAGCAAATCCACCTCTGAATGGCTGAAGAAAAACAAAATGAAGACTTTGGAGTGGCCTAGTCAAAGTCCTGACCTGAATCCAATTGAGATGCTATGGCATGACCTTAAAAAGGCGGTTCATGCTAGAAAACCCTCAAATAAAGCTGAAGTACAACAATGCTGCAAAGATGAGTGGGCCAAAATTCCTCCAGAGCGCTGTAAAAGACTCATTGCAAGTTATCGCAAACGCTTGATTGCAGTTATTGCTGCTAAGGGTGGCCCAACCAGTTATTAGGTTCAGGGGGCAATTACTTTTTCACACAGGGCCATGTAGGTTTGGATTTTTTCTCCCTAAATAATAAAAACCATCATTTAAAAACTGCATTTTGTGTTTACTTGTGTTATATTTGACTAATGGTTAAATGTGTTTGATAATCAGAAACATTTTGTGTGACAAACATGCAAAAGAATAAGAAATCAGGAAGGGGGCAAATAGTTTTTCACACCACTGTATGTTGACATATAAGACGGGACGCAGATAGCATACAACAGCCAGAGTGGCAGGCCGTTTACTTGCCATTTAGAGTTCTAATTTGCCTTGGCACAGATAAATAGTTTTACAGTACCAAAAGTGATGTCCAATGTCACAGTGTTGAGTTGCTGCTTTTTTTGCTCTGGGCTCAAGTGGTGGATTCTTCTCGTGTTGGGTTGCACTCTTACTCCTTGTGATGTTGCCTTTTGTCTGTGGTGTGCAGGACCTTCCTCTGTTAGATGCTTTGTTGCTGTTTCATAGAGAAAAAAAAACATGAGCTTTTCTGACAGAAGAGTTTCCATGCTGAAGGCCCCTTCTTAAAGTAAGAACTACTTCTCAGTCCACTGGTGCAGTGCTTCACATGGGAGACTGGAGCTCTTTCTGGCCCACAGAGAGAAGAGGTCGTCTGCTTTCAGCTCCCAAAAGAGGGGGCGGCTCATCAGCGTTTAGGTTTCAGAAGGTACAAAACATCATTTTGGAGAGTGTGAGCACACCCTCCCCAGAGAAATGTCCTGTAAGGATGGTGCAGCTAGTTCATGGTAGTCATCAATGTTCATGAGCAGGATGGAGCCTTCAACCAAAACACAGCTGCAAACATAAAGATGTAAAGTCAGTTTATGAGCTAATAAACTGAACCACTGCTCAGATTGGGTTATAGTTATAATGATGTTGATTGGTCATCTGAAATTCACGTGGGCATTGATTCTTGTTTGGTAGATTTTAACCTGCTAAGAGTTTTACACCTCTCTGTTGCCCATTTATGGGTAACCCTGGTCTAACGATGTCTATTGATCATAATTATCTGGACTACTCACAATCTTTTCAATGCTGAGCTGTGTTGGGTGTTTTTCAGTCTCTTGATACTGCAGAGCAATGATTGTTGCAGACACCCCATTTACTGCAAAGGTATGAGTTTGGGCCGTGCCTGGTGACTCTGGTCGCATGAACACATCAAGCTGTAGCTGTGTGGCAGAAAGGCAACGTGATTGTGATCAAGTGGAGGCAAAGAAGGATGTCTGTCTCCTAAGCACCGTTCACAATACAGAAACTGTCAATACGCTTTGCACTATGGTAGGCTACAATAACAGAGTGGGCCGTGTTGATCATCTGTGTCAAGGACCAACATCCTACACTCTCAGAGAAATAATATTACAATTTTTTTTTGTTTTTTTAACATCTGCTCAAACAGTGCCTAAGTGTGACTGTTTCAAAGCCCATCATGCGAAGCACATACACTAAATCTGTAAAAAAACTGTAACCAAGTGCTCTGCCAATGAATGATGGAGTTTCACCTCTCTCTGACCTTTTTATTATTTCTACTTTATTTTCCATGGTGATGGTTTTTCTCTTCTTTACTGTATCACCAGCACTTGTCTCTGAAACAAATCTGATGCATTGTTGAAGGGTGAAGACAAAAGGTTAAGATGAGCTCTTCTGCACAGCACTGTACACGCTATCACAGCAGGAAGGCACCCGTCATCAACACGTCTGATGTACTGACGAGAGACAACCTCCTGCTATGTGCGTAACAGTACAAGCAGGCTTATTATTGACAATGAATGAGGGCAGCGAGGGGCGGTTCACTACCCGCCCATCACACAGTCACCTCCACTTGCATACAGTATCCTGCCTGCAGCATCCGCCCACTGAGAACGAACAGGGTACGGCCAAAGGCGGGTAGTGAATTGCCCTCCACCGCCCCCATTAAACAGGCAGCCACCCAATGCACACTACAATGCTGCTCCCCGCCACCCCCTTCACTCTCAATGGCCTCCATTCAGCCACAACCGGGTCACCGCTTGCTGAATCACCAGCCGCCCACCGACAACAAACAGGGCAGCTGTTTGAGGGACATTGCAAGTCTGTATGGTGGGTGGGCAGTGAAACGCACCCCTCTGCCCCATCCAGCCTCCGTCCAGTCAGGAGCAGTAGCTGCGGCGGCATGGTGGGCGGGCAGCGAACCACCCCATGAAGCCTCCATCCTGCACACGTGCGCTTGCCGCACACCCAGCCAGCCACTGAGAATGAATGGGGAGCCACCCGAGGGACACTACACTGCGCGAGCAGTGACATCGCCCACTCCAGCCACTGCTTGCAGCATCCCCAGGCCGAAGATGACTGAGCGGCAGTTACTGAGGAGCCTGTGTCGCATCCCCCAGACAGATGAAGGAGCAGCTGCTGCCCCATTCGTAAGTCGTATGTCAGATGTCCGTAACTTGGGGACTACCTGAAATGCCTTTTGGTGAAAGGAAAATAAGTGAAAAACAAAAGCCCTGCTCAATAAACACGATCAAATCGGGGGGAAATGATTGACTGATTAGGAAGCGAACTGGAACAAAGTCAGCAACCAGAGGGACCCCCAGGACTGTTACTGAGAAACTCTGCTTTAGGACCAATGTGAACAACAACAACAACAACATTTACTTATATAGCACATTTTCATAAAGATGACGTAGCTCAAAGTGCTTAACAGGATGAAGAAAGGGAAAAAAGACAAAATATATTAAAAAATAAAATTAGGCAATACTAATTAACATAAAATAAAAGTAAGGTCCAATGTCCAGGGAGGACAGAAAAAACAAACTCCAGATGGCTGGAGAAAAAAATACAACCTGCAAGGGTTCCGAGGCCACAAGACCACCCAGACCCCTCTAGGCATTCTACCTAACATAAATGACCTCAATCAGTCCTCATGGTATTCAGGGTTCACATGGAAGAACTTGATGATGATGGTCATGTGGAACTTGTGGCCTTTAATCCATCAATGTAGGGACATCACGGTGCTTTTATTGGGTGGTGGTGGCGCAGAGAACAGCAGAGGAAGTAGGGGTTAGTACGGATTTCGGAGCCACCATGAATGATAATGATAATTAAATGCATACACAGAATATCAGGATTAAGCTAAAATGAAGCTACGAGAAAGCCATGTTAAAGTAATGTGTTTTTAGCAGTTTTTTAAAATGCTCCACCGTATTGGCCTGACAAATTTCTATCGGTAAGCTATTCCAGAGTTTAGGCGCATAACAGCAGAAGGGTTTCTCACCACTTCTTTTAAGTTTAGCTCTTGGAATTCTAAGCAGACCTTCATTTGAAGATCTAAGGTTACGATTTGGAGTTTAAGGTGAAAGCCATTCTGAAATACAGGATGGAGCAATAATATTTAAGGCTTTGTAAACCATAAGCAGTATTTTAAAGTAGATTCTAGCAGCTGCATTCTGCACTTGTTGCAATTGATTGATGTGTTTTTTGGCTAGTCCTGAGAGGAGAGCATTACAGTAAATCTAGACGACTGAAAACAAAAGCGTGAACTAATTTCTCAGCATCTTGCAAAGTTAAAAGTGGTCTAACTTTTGCCACATTTCTAAAGTGAAAAAATTTCGTCCTAGTAATCTGATTAATAATCAGCATAGCTGTGGTAGTTCATGTTATACCCCGAGATAATCTGACCTAACAGAAGCATGTAAATCGAAAACAGCAGTGGACCCAGGATAGAGCCTTGTGGAACAGCATGTAGAATATCCCGTGTCTTTGAAGTATGATTACCACAACTAATAGATAGATAGATAGATAGATAGATAGATAGATAGATAGATAGATAGATAGATAAAGGATTTTCTACCTGCAAGGTAGGATTCAACCAGTTTAAGACACTGCCAGAGAGACCCACCCATTGACTAAGGCGATTCTCAAAGAACATTGTGGTCAATGGTATCAAATAAAAAAATACAGCAAAAGCCTCACAAGTTTCACTGGAAGATTTTTGGAGGCATTCCATTGAGTGACCTGGGTTTAGCAGATGGTCAATTGTAGAGAATAAGACTCTGGGATCACTAGCATTGTTATTTATAATTCTAGAGAAATAACATCCATCTCAAGACATACTATGTTGTTTTATTCTGTTATTTTAGCCTTCAATATCTTATAGTGGATAATCAGTTTAGTTTTTCTCCTTTAATGCTCGGCTCTCTGGCATGTTCTCTTTAGATCAGACACTCTTTGAGTGTTCCGTGGTACAATAGTGGTAGAGGATTTTTTAACTGTCTTTTCAGGCGCGACTGTGTCAGCAGCAGCTCTCACCTTAGTATTCAAATTTTCCACCTGTTTACATTATTCTCTCTATTGTAATAAGCACTACAAACTGACTGGTTGTTTAGAATGTTTATAAATTTTGAAGCTGCTAATGAATCAAAGAAGCATTTTTTAACAATATGCTTCTCGTGAATTTTTTCTATCATTTCTATATTAAATAGGAAGAGAAAATAGTCTGATAAACCAGTATCAACGATCTGCTTCACATCAACTGCAACAGCCAATCTAAGAAAGTTAAAGTTTGGCGTTAAACTCATATTAATGTTGCTTAATTTAAATAGAATATAAATTTCTTTCATAGTCATAACTTATGGTATAATCTTTTCCTCCTATAAGTTAGCAAGAGATAGAACCTTCTTACTGTAACTGAGAAACAGTGTGACAATAAGCTCAGTTGTGTTTAGAACAGGTAAAAGACTCATTTTAAACTTAGAAATGGGATAAGCATACAGTTTTCTGACCGTTTTGAAATGGTTTAGAAATGTTAAGTACATAGTAATGATTTGAGATATAACAAGATTAAGCTTAGAATTGAACTTTTCTTAACATTAATTTTCCCTTTTTTCCTATTTTAATTTTCCTTTTTTTGTGTGAACTGTTTTACTTTAAAACTTAACTAAACTTAAAAACGAAAATATTTTGTCTGTGGAATAATTTCTGCGCGTCAGGCTTTTGTTGAATCCCATTTTTTGAGTTGAAACTGTTGAACTTTGGTAATTTTGGGAAAACGCAGCTACATCAACTTTTAGTCCATTAGTAACTACTAGGTCCAATGTATGCCCTGCTTTGTGTGTAGGCCGACTATTGTGCTGGCTCAAATCAAGAGTTCTGGATGTTCATGAATTACTTTACTTTCGAGTTACACTGATTATCAATATGAAAATTAAAGTCACCAACTATTAGGAACGTGTCATAGTTCGTAATTACAATTGACACCAAGTCTGAGAAGTCCTCAAGGAAAGATGCATTGTATTTAGGAGGTCTATACACGGACATCTTTACACTATAACCGGCTTGAGTAAATGTTTGCTAAACAGCCGCCTTTTTTACCTTGGTGATCCGCATGAGCAAAGCTGTAATTTGGAGGTGCAAATTCGGTTAAAACAGCCTCACCATCAGAACTAAGCCACGTTTCACTTAATGCAATAAAATCCATTTTCCTATTATTAATAAGATCGTTGATGAAAAACATCTTGTTGGTTAATGCTCTAACATTAATAAAGCCATATTTAATGTCTTGGAAGAGCAGAACTGAATTGTAGGAGCGTTATGGGTATTCAAGATAGAAATAGTTATTCGTATTAGCACCGCACTGCGCATATTTTTTATTTAATTTATAGCCTGTTTTTATAGTTTTAATACATTGTTCATCTAGAGGTGCAACTGTAATTAAATTATTTGCATTTATGCTGTACTGTCTAGATCTTTTACAAACATTGAGGTTAGTTTAGAGTATGAATGCAGTGCACTTTTGAGGAAGATTTTGCTATAGAATTATCATGTCCTAGCAAAGCATTACAGAAAGGGTTAGGAGTAATAATAGATAGATAAATAGATAGATAGATAGATAGATACTTTATTAATCCCAAGGGGAAATTCACATAATCCAGCAGCAGTATACTGATACAAAGAAACAATATTAAATTAAATAGTAATAAAAATGAAAAGAATTAAAATAAAATTAATGTTCGCATTTTCTCCCCCGGGTGGAATTGAAGAGTCGCAGAGTGTGGGGGAGGAACAATCTCTTTAGTCTGTCAGTGGAACAGGACAGTGACAAAAGTCTGTCACTGAAGCTACTCCTCTGCCTGGAAATGACGCTGTTAAGTTGATGCAGTGGATTCTTCAAGATTGACAGGAGTTTGCTTAGTGCCCGTCGCTCTGCCACAGATGTTAAACTGTCCAACTTTAATCCTACAATAGAGCCTGCCTTCTTAAAAAGTTTGTCCAGGCGTGAGGCGTCTTTCATCTTTATGCTGCCATCCCAGCACACCACCGCGTAGAAGAGGGCACTCGCCACAACCGTCTGGTAGAACATCTGCAGCATCTTACTGCAGATGTTGAAGGATGCCAACCTTCTCAGAAAGTATAGTCTGCTCTGACCTTTCTTACATAGAGCATCAGTATTGGCAGTCCAGTCCATTTTGTCATCCAGCTGCACTCCCAGATATTTAAAGGTCTGCACCCTCTGCACACAGTCACCTCTGATGATCACAGGGTCCATGAGGGGCCTGGGCCTCCTAAAATCCACCACCAGCTCCTTGGGCTTCTCCTGATATGCGAACTGCAGAGGGTCGAGGGCATGGCGGACCTGTGGCCTCAGGTGGTGAAGCAGCAGCCGCTCCATGGTCTTCATCAGATGTGACGTCAGAGCAACAGGCCGGAAGTCATTCAGCTCACTAGGACGTGATACCTTTTGGGACAGGAGTGATACAAGATGTTTTCCAAAGCCTCAAGACTCTCCCCTGTTCCAGGCTCAGGTTGAAGATGCGCTGTAGAGGACTCCCCAGTTCCAACGCACAGACCTTCAGCAATCGTGGCGATACACCATCTGGACCCGCTGCTTTGCTGGCACAAAGTCTTTTCAGCTCTCTGCTCACCTGGGCTGGTGTAATTGTGGGTGGGGATGTCTCACCTATGCTGGTATCAGCAGAAGGATGGTTGGAGGATGCAGTACTCCGAGGTGAGAGTGGGTTACTGTGATCAAACCTATTAAAGAAGTTGTTCATTTGGTTTGCTCTCTCCACGTCTGTCTCGAAGGCAGCACCCCACTTTGAGCTGCAGCCAATGATAATCTTCATCCCATCCCATACTTCCTTCATACTGTTGTTCTGCAACTTCTGCTCCAGCTTTCTCCTGTACTGCTCTTTCGCCGCCCTGAGCTGGACTCGGAGTTCCTTCTGCACGCACTTGAGCTCATGCTGATCACCACCTTTAAAAGCCCTTTTCTTCTGGTTCAAAAGGCCTTTGATGTCACTTGTAATCCATGGCTTGTTGTTAGCATAGCAGCGTACTATTGTTACTGGAACTACAATGTCCATACAGAAGTTGATGTAATCAGTTGTGCATTCAACAGCCTCTTCAATGTTCTCACTATGTGATCTCTGCAATATATCCCAGTCTGTAGTTCCAAAGCAGTCTCTCAGAGCCTGCTCTGCCTCAGGGGACCACTTCCTGAATGAGCGTGTGGTTGTAGGTAGCGCCCTCACTCTTGGTTTGTACTGAGGCTGAAGCAGAACCAGGTTATGATCTGCTTTCCCAAGCGCAGGCAGTGGGGTGGCGCTGTATGCGTCTTTAACGTTTGCATATAGTAGGTCAATAGTCCTGTTTCCCCGAGTGTTACAATCTACATACTGGGAGAAGGCAGGTAATGTTTTGTCCAGCGTTACATGGTTAAAGTCTCCAGCGATTAGCACAAGTGCCTCAGGGTGCTGCGTTTGTAACTTAGCAACTGCGGAATGGATGATGTCACTCGCCATCTCGCGTTCGCTTGAGGGGGATGTAAACAATAACAACAATCACGTGTCCAAACTCTCTGGGCAAGTAATAGGGGCGCAGACTTACAGCCAACAGTTCGATGTACCTGCAGCAAGTGGAGATTTTAACGTTTACATGTCCTGAGTTGCACCACTTTGTATTGACATAGAGAGCGAGTCCTCCTCCTTTCTTCTTTCCACAGGTACTTGCGTCTCTGTCTGCTCTAACTGTGCTAAACCCGGGTAGCTCCACGTTAGCATCTGGGATGATAGACGTTAACCACGTTTCACTAAAACACAGCAAGCTGCATTCTCTGTAGGTTCTGACATTTTTCACCAGCACAGCCAGTTCGTCGATCTTATTTGGTAGTGAGTTTACATTTCCCAGAATTACAGAAGGCACAGACGGTTTATAACGCCATTTTCTCTCAAGTTGTCTCAATTTAATCTTATTTTTTATCTTTGCGCCAGCTCGGCTGCCCCGATATCGTCTTATTACCTCGTCAGGTAAATAAGGAACCACAACGCCATAAGCATTTCTTCTCAGTGCTTTAAGCTGACTACTTGAATAGGCGATTCTCGGAGTGTAACAATCCATGTCCAATAGTAAAAATGTGTAAAAGTGTCCAGGGAGCAATTCCACATAAAAAAAGTGTTAGAAGTGATCAGTGAAATAGAGAAAAATAGAGATAAAAAGGTATAAAGATAAAGTCATATACGGAGCTGCTGGAAAGGCTGCCACTCGGATGCGGCGCCGGAAATGCTAATAGAGAGTCAAGAGAGACGAATTACCTTAAGAGATGTTTTTGCAGAGGACCCAGGCACCGAATTAGGATGTAGACCATCCCGCTTGAAGAAACGTGGCATCTCCCAGAAGAGGTCTCAGTTGTCTATGAACCTGATGTTTTGTCCCTTGCAGAAGCCTTTCAGCCAGATGTTTAATGCCAGAAGACAACTGACTGCTGGTCCTAGAGGATTCTCTTTGTTTCTGCCTTAGCTACTAATGTTTGTCTACATTCTTTAATCCCAGACAGTCTCCTGTTAGCTCCCAATGGTAGCCACTATAAACTCAGAAGAAAACAAGCATCCATATCCCGTGGAAAAGGCACTGTTGCATCACTGAAGTGAACTTAGAAGCATAAGATACATGCAAAATGCAGAACACATTTTATTAAAAGAGGCGAGTTTTAAGCTTTTGAGTCTTATGTTAGGTCTGGTGTCTTCTTATCCATAATTGTAAGATACTCAGAGAGACACACATTTTAACTAAAATTACATGTAGCATGTCTCTTGGAAAAATGAATGCTTACCATGCTTACAATGACTAGCATACAAAAATAAAGTACAATTTCATAAACACCTCTAAAGTGAATGTACAAAAAAAAATGCATTAACACTAGAATCTCTGAAGTCTACAAAACAACTTGTAATCCCAGGCCACTTTAAATTCCTTCACAACTTGCATTAGCATATTTTGTTTTGTAAATGTGCTGATCAGCACAAGCAGCAACCAGCCTGCTATTCCATCCCCCTCACCACTACAGCTCAACTCATGCAAATAAATCATTTTTTGAAACACATGCATTTCATGTGTTCCATGTCTACAACAATCTATGTAAATCTATGATGACAGGAAATGTGAGAAATGTAAGAAATGTTACAATGATACATGCCTAAAATAGTACTATAATATGTTTCTAACAATACAAATTTGACATGAAGTGTATAATGTGTGAAGATGGAAGTCCAAATATTACATAAACACTTTCACAAAACAAGTGTATAACCGAAGAAAAATAAATCGGGTTAGTGTACATCATTTTTATGACTGCTTGGGTCGTGCAGAGGTAAGAAATGCTGACTCATAAAAAACAGGTTGCGGGTTCGAATCTGTCTGCTTCTCAGAATTACTGTTTTGAATAGTGAGCTGCTATTATTGTTACTATTATACAATAAAAACATCCATTTAATTCGAGTCTGGTACATCCGGTGTAAATGTATGGTACTTATAAAGGTTAGCTTTTTTTTTAATTCATTTTTATTCTTTCAGTCACATTGACACTCGCCCCGATCTGATACTGTTGTTTTCAAATAAAGAAGTGCTATAACAAAGGTGAATTCAGATGAGGATGAGGGTTCTACATTGGAGAAAGAGAACAAAAGCCTTACCTGCAAGAAACGTCCACTCACATATAAGAACAATGCAGCTCCACCAGGCGTAAAAGTGAAAGATGGCACCATTTGGATGCAGCAAGAGAGGTGTGTCGTTCTGCCAGTGAACCTGCCACACATGTGACCTTCAATGAAACAGCAGGGCTTAGTGAGCTTGCTAAGGTATCGTGCAAAGTTCTGTTTGTGATTATGTTTTGTGATGGTCTTTATATGAAAAACATATATACGTTATTTATATAAAAGCCACATCGAATGTTATTAACCTGTTTACCTTGATTTATTTGCCTATCTTCCTACAGCATAGTCACAAGTAGACTACAGCGCTTCTTGTGTTTGATCAATACGGGCTTGCTCACAAAGTACATGTGCAATGCCACTCCTTGTTCAGGAAAAGAGTCCAGTTGTTCCCTGGGAGAAATACTTTCCGAGACTAAGTTCATAAAGTTTATGAAACTGTTTCTGGACAAGTGCAGAACTGTAACAATAGTTGTGTAAAGTGCGACAGGAGCTTCCACCTGCAGCTAGTCATTTGGGTACTGAAGTAGCATAGTTAACCTATCATTGCATTTTTTTTGTTTTGGCATGAAAAATTTCGTTTTCATTAAATTTTAAAAGTATAATGATACAAATAATAATAGTAATGATGAATAAAAATAATATGAAATGAACAATAATAAAAATAATAACAGTAATAATAATACTACTAATTATGCCAAAACAGTATATAATCTCAAAATTAGTCTTAGGTGTGGGAAATCTAATAGCACAATGAAAAGCATCACAGTCGGGACAATAATAGCATGCTTCTTGTTGAATTTTCTTTTCAGATTTATCAGTTTCTGTTGAAGGTATATAATCAATAAAAAGTGTGAGTCAACCACATCTCTTTAGTGGTAGTGTGGACAGAGGATGTGCGGCAATGATTTGTTCTGCAAGCTGGCATGTAAAGTTTGCATGAGATACAGTTTTGTCAGCTTTTTATTTGTAAAAACGAATGTGTTTCAAATGCGAGGAGATGTCTTTTTTTATAGTATTTCTTTTGTTGCCTCTCCATATTGGGATAGTAAGTCAGTCAATTCTTGACTACAATCTACGCTGGCCATCTTGTTATTGTAGTCGAGCACACCACGCGGTTTCGTAACCTGCTTGTTGCCTTTTGTCTATACAGTGACTGTTTGCTGTATTACGTACAGTGCTAAGAAGACAAACATCTTTATTGTTCTTCCATTTCACCACAAACACTTTACCCTTTTGCCAAGCTACTAGCACGTCTCGCTGTAATTTAGCTCTGCCAAAGTCTTCAGGCATGCAAAGACAGTTGGGATGCACTGTTCCATATGTGTTATTCTTTCTTTGCAAAAAGATGTCAAACAGTTCTGGCAAAGTACAAAAATTGTCCCTGGTTACACAGTAACCTTGATCCAGCAGAGCATCTATCAAAGTCAGCACTGATGACGTAGCAATGGTATACTGATCGTATTTCTGATCAAACATTGTCGTTTTCCCAGGTTACAGAGCCAAATTTTAAATGTTTCCCGTTTTAGATTCACAAAATATTGTGCCAAATCTTGCTCTTTTTGGCTCAATGTACTGTATCCATGACAGTTTGCCCTTATAAGCCATGAGACTTTCATTGATGCTGACATCACGGACCAGAATGTAAATACTCTGAAATTTTGCTACAGTCGCCTGGTATATCTACCAAAGTTTCTTCAATTTGGGTGCTGCACGGGTATTTTCTTTAAGGTCTTCATTACTGGCAAAGTGCAGATATTTCAAAATTGATGAAAACCTACATTCAGGCATAATATCTCCAAAAAAACAGTGTTGCCAAAATTTTGTTCTTGGACCAGTACCATTGGTGCTCAGGTTTTACTACAAGTCCTTGAAATATCAATAAGCATAAAAAGGCCCAAATATCCATCAGCAGTTACTGGTTCACATCTTTTTGAATGGGAAAACGGCATAGGTGTGCAGTTATTTCCTGGACACTGTTCAGCATAACAATTCTTCTCAACAACAATTCTGTCGATCATGTCATCATCCAGGAATAACTTCATGTGAGTGGATCTTTGCTGTCAACATCCACTTTTATTCCTGGCAGCCCCACAAAATGACAATAAGGTGGTGATGGTTTAATTTGAAGCAGGGTCAACAGATAGCCAGGCAGAAGGTCACTTTTGGATTCATCAGAATTACTTTTGGGCTCATTGTCCATTTCAGTTTCACCACCTGAGGAAAGATTCACTTCCTCATTACTTGTATCACTAGCAAAAACATGCAACACCTGGGCTGCTGAAAAATGTTTCTTACGAGATAACATTATTACGTAGGGGGTTATTAATCACATTTACAAGTGAGAGAAGACGCACAACATCTTTGCCCACGTGATGCTCAGACACAACGCTTACGCAAGACCCACCTATAATTTTGACCGAGTAATGCTCAGGAACTTAAGCTGACTGAATATTCACAGTCTGAGTGATTCTCGGTTCTAACACTTGCACAAGATGCCTCTGTACAGTTGCCTGAGTGACACTCAGGAGTAATGCTTTTAGCATGGTTTTCGCAGCCTGAGTAATGCTAGGTTCTAATGCTAAGGAGGTTAATTCATTTTTGTAATAATGTGGTTAAAATGTTGTAGCAACCGCAAGAAAAACGCACGCGGTTCCTACACTTCACAACCCAAAGGGAAGTGGATGATAAAAGAAGGTTAAAGCAGCATTACCATATTCGGTCCTCGGCCCCTCTTTGGCCCCTATGCACGTCCTTATATAACTGGAAAAAAAAATCTCACGCAAAGGAAAGTGGGAATGAAAATATATTAACATTTACTATTTACATTTACGTGCCCGGTGCCTGAGTGCTCATAGTGAATCCCTTTCCCAGACGCCCTCCCCAGCCCAAACCGAATCCCCGGATCGACGTAGACAATAAACAAAAGAAAATAATAATAATAATAAAAAATAATGTTCTCCGAAACGTCAAAAAAGAAAAATGTACTTAATCCACCTATAAGGAAAATAAATCCTGCAGTTCAGTTCCTTCGGTGGAAATGGCTTCTCCTCGGACTATCACGAAGAAAATGCAAATTCCGAATCTGACTCACCAGACAGGAGCACCCGGAGAACACCAACCTGGCCTCTTCTCGGGGATTCGTCACCGGATTATTTCTTCGGGGTGGCCACCCACAAATAGCAGACGTCCCTGGGTGAAGAAAGATCCAGAATGATCCTTTAAGCGTGGATAGTCACTCCTTGCCTTCAGCCTTTTCCTTCCTTCTTGATTCTTTTTTTTTTTCCTTCCTTGATCCGCCATTCCCCTTAAATAGGAAAATTTTCCCGCCGAAACATCCTTGCCCCTCTCGGTTGTTATGGCAACCTCACGCCGGCAACAGGCAGCTGGAATACTTACCGGGCGGGGTCCTCCCAGACTGAAACGTCACCAAAGGTGCCTGAGGGCTATTTACAAGCACCCTACCAGGCAACCAAATAAAGTGACAAACAGTCCGGGAGGCCAACCCGACTGTCAAGTTATGTAGCTTTGCTACAATGTTATCCATCCATCCATTATCCAACCTGCTATATCCTAACTACAGGGTCACGG
This sequence comes from Polypterus senegalus, assembly GCF_016835505.1. Lineage (NCBI taxonomy): Eukaryota > Metazoa > Chordata > Cladistia > Polypteriformes > Polypteridae > Polypterus > Polypterus senegalus. The sequence continues at coordinate 99,104,477 of NC_053157.1, read as the reverse complement.
GGGTCTGCTGGAGCCAATCCCAGCCAACACAGGGCGCAAGGCAGGAAACAAACCCCGGACAGGACGCATACGTTAAAATGTTATGCACCTCAAAAATATAGTTAATTGTACATTAAAGGTTTACTAGAAGAGTGCAGATGATAAGTTAGAAATACCATGTTGGCATGGCACAACATTCAGGTGCATCTGGTGACTAAGCTAAGTGATATGAAAGTTGATTCACCTAAGTTTAATCAGATTAAATTTTAGTAGGTTCAGTTCTGATGTTTTGATAGCATAGGTGAAGTGGTAGTGCTGTCATTCCTGCCTCACAGTACCAGGTTCTCCCCATGCATTTATGGATTAACTGTATCAGTGAGTGTCAGCAAGTCTTCACTCAAAAATTGTTGTCCTTAGTTTTTTAATTACCATATCCTCAGTAACAGCGAGTCATCATGCAATAAAAAAATGTGATAATAGGTTTGCGGTACCTCAATCGGCACTATTATACACGCTGCCTTTCTCATTCTCTTTGTTTGTTTATTTTTTCTATCGTGAATGCATAAGAGGCGCCACAGGGTGTCATAACTGCACCCGCTAGGTTCTCTTTTGGTAAATGAACACCTTTTCTACTTCAAAGTGGATATATTTAATGCTTTAGCTCAATTATGAAACACAAAAGTAGACTTGTTCTTTTTTTAAAATGAATCAAATATGCTTCACTTTTAAATGCAATTTCATGTGGCAAACAAATACACAACACGACTTTCTAAAGAAATAAGTGTGACTCAAAAAATAACCAACTTATCCTTTAAAGATTTTAATTCCAGTGTGAAAATACATGGAAGCAAAAGCGGCTCTTCAGGCAAGGAGAAATCGTAACACACAGTCTGTTGTGCATTATATCATTAAGTAACTCAGCACAGCACAACTATAATCCTGCCTCTTCATGCACTGCAGAGACTGTGTACCACATCCCAGTTCATGTTGCAAGCTCAGAAGCAGATCAAGTGCACTTCCCCTTTTAAACCAATCGTATTGTTTATATTAATTAGGGGAGCTGCACCTTTTCCGTATAATTAGTTCAAACATTGTTCAGCTGCAAGTTGATAATGTCAGTATATTACAAAAATAATCTGAAGATACTATTGGTTCAGTCAATCCACACTTATATATGTGCACATAATTGCTTTCCTCTTCCAGTGATTTCCAGGGAAGTGTCTTTTTTTACATGTATACTTTCATGGTTAACTTACCTAAGGCAGCAAGAAAAGGGTGCTGCTGTATGAGCTGCTTGTGTCCATGCCCCCTTTCCTGAGAGGCTATCAGGGGAGTGAAAGAATACACAAAATATACAAATTGGAGTAACCACTCCTGAAGTAAAATTGAAACAGTAAACTAATTCGCATTTAAAGTCTTAAAAAATGTTTCTCTGTTTTAATCCTCAATGGGTCCTTGTTAGAAAGTTACGTTCCAGGTCCTTGGGGTTCAAATTGCACCCCTATTCGTTGGTATATATAATTCAATGGTACCAAGCTCAAATTCAATGAACTAAAGTTAAGATGCGTTTATTAGGTAAGTGCATGATGCATACACAGCTTATGCAGTGAAATAGTGCAGTTAATGGGGTTGCGGCAGTGGGGGCAGCGGAGGGGACTGGTCATATAATGCACATTCCGTCTAGCCGACCCCTTCACTGCCGCGATGTAAGTGCCATTTTAATTCCAATGTTCTAATAAGATTGTAAAATATATATTATCACACCTTTTAGATGCAAACGTTTAAGATTTCTGCAAATGACATGTCTAAAGTTATATACATTTGTCACAAAGTACATTTGATTTATTGACAGAATGTGCTGGACAAGCAGGCCTAGAGCACTTATCACAGAATTTGCGTGTCTTCCTGTCAAACTCACGCGGGCACAGGTGACAACGTCCCTGTGTCTTCTTCATTTTAGCTGGTCTCTCAGTTCCTGCTTCTAGTTCTCCAGAGTCCAGCTCTAGAAGTTGGATTGCATCCATGATCGGTCTTCTGAGCTGGGCTGCATTGTCCAAACGTCTTTTAATCAGTGGCTCGACAAGAGACTCCCGAGACTCACGATGAACTGGTGACGACGTATCGCTTTGGATGACTTGTTCCAATCAGGGTTATTGCACATCCAGATCACGAAACTGGCAATGGCAGCTGTGTCAAGCATGTTGAAGAACAGGACCATTGGCCACCTGTTGATTTTTCGTTTGCAAGAGTAGATGCAGGCCAAATGATCCATGTTATCTACGCCGCTCTTAGTAGCATTATAATGAAGGATGATCTCTGGTTTTGTTTCATACCATCAACAGCCTTGTCGTGATGCATTGTCGACAAAAGGATGACCGACTTTCCTTTTTTGGGGACATATGATACCAAAGATTTGTTGCCATCAAATGCAAAGATCGAAGAAAATTCGTCTCTGTTTTTTGCTATCATGCTCAGAGGAATATCTCGTTTATTCTTGCGCATCGTTCCTACATAGGTCATACCCTGTGTAAGCAATTCTTCTGTCAGTGCAACGCTTGTAAACAGGTTATCTCCCACTACATTACGGCTTTTTTTTTACCAAGGTGATACCATTGCTTTCACAACACGTGCACCCTGATCATGATCTCTGACTTCATTCGGTTGCCGCCCAAGATAGACCTCTGCATTCAGTGGATAAGATGTGGCACTGTCACAGCACCACCACACCTTTATCCCATATTTGGCAGGCTTACTGGGAATGTACTGCCTAAATGGACATCGTCCTGTGAATGGGACTAGTTGTTCAACGACGGTCGTTTATTTGAACCAGTCATCCTCCCAGCGTGAACGACTGTGGAACCGTCTGGGTAAAGTTGAAAGAACTGCATTGTAGGTCAGTGATAGATTATGTATAAGGCCACCGCCTCTGTTCAACGACAGTCGTTCATTTGAATCAGTTGTCCTCCCAATCCACCTACAATACAGTTCTTTTAACTTTGCCAACCAATCAGTTAGAATTGAGAAAGCACTCTGGATGGAAACAAAGTCCAGCATAACTCTTTTTTAGGATAACCATGACCTGGATAGCTGAGAATCTCCACAGACTTCTGTCAAAAATTAAGTTTTTTTGGGGGTGCAATATGCCAGCGATAATTGACGTTAACACTTTTTCTATCATTTTATGCATGACCGTATGAAAAACTAGTGCACTTACAATGTCCTAGAGGAGAACTGCTGAAATTTTAATAATAACATGGTAGTAGCTATAGAAATGGGCATGGGATGCAGAGCGCACCCCAAGGAACCATTGAGGGTTAAGAAAGACGGAGTCTGCAGATTTGGGAATAGTTTTCAATGGAAGATTCTGAAATTTCAAAACTCTGTACATTGTGATCTGTATGAGACATCTCAATGAAAACTGAATTGTGTTGACAAATTTCTTTGCAGAATAAGTGTTCTGAATTTCAACAAAACTGGTTCACAGGGAGCCAAGTTATTTCAGGCCGACAGACAAGGTTATTGGAGTAGGTGTTTCTTGCATTATGTACAAGTGCACCTAAAAAATTGAATTACTAAAAAAAAATAGCCACTGATAGTGTATTTACTTTAGTGATCTTTTTATTTCTGTATTTAAGAATTAAACTCATTTAAAAGTACAGTAAAAAATCAATATATTTCATTTACTCTGTTAACAAACACAGAAATACACTTGCTGTTCTATTAACTGACTCAAAAATGAAAATTCTTCACTAACATACTAGCAGTACAGTGCACTTCACACTTTAGAAGCTAATTTTTTTCTTTTGTTTTGTCAGGATTTGATGTGTTTATAACGAACTATATATAATATTGTATTCTTTTAGGAATATTTATACCAGCGTCTGAATAAGTATGATCTTCTCGTTGATGCAGAAGCGATGGAGCACAGCCAGGAGGTTCTCTTCACAGCGGGACACTTGGCGCTCCATGGCTAAGCGAAAGTCCTCCTTGACACCCTTAGTGATCCCCCGGGTCACTGTGTGATGCCTATAATAAAAAAGACATAACAGTAAAGGGGCTAAGATGGGAGCACAATATGATGCATTTCCTATACAAGTACTTCATGCCTTTCATGTTCTTATAAATATATATCCAGATGTTTAATCTAGCACAAACTTGCAGATCACATTGGTGCTAAATTTACAAACTATTTGACTACTTATGTTATACCATTTCAGTTAGCTTATTGATGACTATCAAGAAATAAAAACTTACTCATGCCATGATTAATAACTGAATACTGTTTTTGTTTTTGGCTGCTAAATACATACAATTTTGTAGTAACAGATATATGGAAATCATTATGGACCACTTTTGAAAGGTCTTATAAAACTAATATAAAGCTTCAAAACAATGTTTTTTCAGTGACTGACAACAAATTGAGGTAGAAATTGTCCTTATGCCCTTTGGATTTAATACAAAAGGCTGTCTCACTCCCTGGTCAACACCTGAGCCAGTCATAAAGGGATTGTCTACAGTCAGGGATGCCTAAAACAAAAAACCTAAATTTATTCAAAAGAGAAGAATTTCATATGCCAACATGACTCAGAATTTGTTTATTACATTTTTATCTTATCAATTTAATTACTCAGATTAGTTGTGCCGAAATCTATTTTGTTATAAACTGGCATTAACAAAAAGTACATAGCAAGTTCAATCAAAAATATCATGATCATCCCAGTGAGTAAACCTTTTGTTTAATGATGCTAAAACTTGCACATTAAATTAAATAATACTTTAAAAATGTAACCAGAAATGTTTTTTTTTTTCAGAAAAAAAAGAATGGAAGGAGACCAATTCAAATGATGTTTATTGGCATAATTGACATGATATGACATACTTCAAAAGGACAGGAACAAAACGTTATCTCAGCTAATACAAATAACAATATGAACAAGTTAAAAAAACACAAAAGTTGTAAAAAAAAAAAAAAAAATATATATATATATATATATATAAACTAAAAAGGGATTTTAACATGTGGACAGAAACACATGATAGCATGAGCAGGCATGGGTGGGTACCTGTCGACAGTCTGCAAGCCGGGAGGCAGGATTGGTAAAAACTCCTGCAGTAGGAGCCCAACAGAAGGGCTAGGGTTCCTTTAAGAGACAGCAAACAGCATTGAACACTTGCACTTAACAGAAGAACCGAGGCAATGATTATACTTGAACAAAGAGACCTGCACCACATGATGGGCCAACCGATCACTTAGGGAGAGCTTAGGCGGCCAATACTGACCACCGCCGTCTTAGCACCCACTATGCAGGAGAGGTCGACTGTATCTTTGCATGCCAATTTTCTATTACCAATGTAATGCTGCACTCACCTTTCCATCAGGCAGGTAATTGTTTCAGTTGAAACTTATCTGTGACCAAAACAATGGTCACTTTGATGTGAATGAAATGTAGTGTTACTGAATTAGAAGCAAATCTGACACTCCTATGGTATATAAAATGTTATTTAAACCAGGTACTAAAATTTATGGAAAAAGCTGACTTTTTATTAGTGCATCTTAGCAAAATACCAAACAACAATTTTCAGGTGTCCAGTCTTCAGCTTAGAGATGCTATATTGACTACATATAGTGGCAAGATGTTGTGCTGGACAAAAATAACTATTTATGGATGAGAAACTCCAATTTTATGCCAATTGTTGAAAAAAAGTCAATGTTTGTAATGTTTTTAATTAATGCATAAAGTGTGTATTATTGGTATCTTGATATCATACAGTATACAAATGCAAATTACAGCATAAACTACAAATTCACATAAATAAAATGAACAAATGCTTCTTCTGTAGTATTTCAATTACAGTATTTGACATAAAGACAATCACAAACATTTTTAACTTCAAAAGACATGGGTATATTTTTCACAGTAGGCCCACTCAAGCACACGCTTACACTGGACTCAGATTGGCTGAAGCCACAGATCTCTGAAGAGCTGCATGCAAATAAAGTATGCATTATCTAAAACATGGCAAGAACATGGCAATTTAACACAAATGACTGTTGAATGTCAGTTTGAGAAACACTGAAGAAGGTAAAAACAACTGCATCTATGATAACACTGTGTTGCCCTTAAAGTGGGAAGGAAGGTTGTCTATTTTTTGATAGCAAAAATTATTCATATGGGAGATTTGAAAATCATGGAATGAAACATTGCAGCTTGTTTTTGTATACATCACCAGAGAACAGCAGACCAGTAATGGTTCTTGGTTTAGTGTTGAGCTAACTCAAATTATAAGAATTAAGAGGATGGACTGGCCATGCACAGCATAGCTCACAAAGCTGTGCTGATACTTTTTAGTAATAAAAATGTTAAGTTATAATTTCCTTTTTAGTTTTATAATACACCGAAAGAATGTGATTAGCAGAAAATTTAATTCAAATTTAAGGGACATTGAGTAGAATGAATTGTGATGCGTCTCTGGGAACATTTATAATTAAGCAATAGTGGTGTTCATATTTTTATTAATTTTGATGCACAATCTCCTAATCAAAGCGCTCATGAGGAAATTTACAGACACAAAAAAAGACTTTCATATCCAATCAAATAAAAATGCTTTAGGTGTAATTTTTCTATAAAATGTAGCAGCATATCTTGGCATAGTTTGATTTGTTCTGTCATTATTTGCTTAACGTTTCTGGAAAAATGAAGTCTTTGTACAAGATAAGTGAATTTTTACTTTGTTACCAAAATCTAAGATAGATAATTACACAATGTAAATTCTTTCTTTTTGATTGCCAAGTGCCTTTATAATAGTGTAAAGAGTCAACACAGGAGAGTTACAGGAACAGGGGTATTGATTGTGTACACAATAATTTTACAATTTACCAGTTCCATGTTTGCAAGTATTTGAGTTTTTAAATCAGTTTTATTTTTAATCATTAGGATTTATTTTTATCAAGAATGCTTTTTGTGAAGTAAAACCCACTACTCTATATATCAGCAACAGCTCAGTCGTAATGTAAGTCATGTAGTTTACTTGCTCAAGAGATGAATTCCCATTCACTGCCAGTAGTTATTTCTCCCTCAACTAAAAATGGGTGTAATCCTTAAACTTTCCAATTGGTACACATTTCTGCAAATTTAGAGAGCAATGTAAAAGTAAAGCAGTTACCAGCATGATTACTTTTTTCAGGAAGTAACGAGTAAAGTCATTCTATTAAAATCGGAGAGAAGTAATTAGTCATTTGTAATTGAGATTATTTATTTACATAACTACCCCAACTATGTTCATCCCTGGAATAACACTGCTAAAACACAAACGGGAGTTAATGAAATCAGACACAGTGAGTTGTACCACTGAGCTAAACAGGGATCTTAATCAGCCAACCTATTGCTAACTGTGGAGGGCATCTTGCACAAATGTGGGTCTCTCTCAGCCTCATGGCATACACCTCTTCAGTTATATTTCCCCCTCTCTTGAGCAAATCCATGTCATGTCATCATTTGTCTCTGCTGTGTACTCCCTACCCAGCTGCTATTCTTATTGACTCAGCACTACGGAAACACAAAGTCAGAACTCTGGGATTACAAACAACAGTTCTTGCAACATCCAGAGCAAATTTCTCAGTGACTCTAAATTTGGATTACATGAGTCCACAAAATGACAAGATCTTTAACAAATGAGTCAACCAGAAATAAGCTCTACTGTTTTTTGGGTCTGCTCCTCTGTCTTCTCCAATACAGCATCCTATTTACATGCTAAAATTACCTGAAATAGTTTCTCTTTGAAATGAAGAAGCATGGGCTACACTCCAGGATTCACCCATAATGCTGACCTTTTTGCCATAATCACAGAGTATATGCCAGCAAGGCTTGCAGAACAATCTTATGTTCACTCCTTTTACTCACAATCTTTACTACTCAAGAGCTTTGAATAGCAGTGGGGACAGGGTAACACAGACTGTAAATCAAAGGCCTTGGCCAAGGACTTTATTTATACATGGTGCAGTGCTCACTAAACTACCCTACTGTACTAATTCACTGGTCAACCTCCTTGTTAACCCTATCCTCACCTCTCAAAAAGACTCTTTAAATTCCTCCAACTTAAGGCAGATACTCACCTCTTACTTATAGAAAACAAGAACATTTAAGAACAATTTCTTTTTCTTCAGTTTTATTTTTGAATAAAAGCCCACTTGTTTTGTTATACCTTTTGCGAAAGTGTTGATATTTGGACTTTAGCATTCACGCATCACATCAACATTTTGTCATTATTACTATAACATATTAAAAAAAAAATTCTGTTTTAGTTATGTGTTCACAAAAAAGTCATCCTGCATTTACACAGATCATTGTAGACAAAGAACACATGAAATTTATTTTAAATTACGATAGATTATTTTCCTATACAATTCCAGATACCTCTTTCCCAGATAAACAGAATTTTGTGTTTAACTTCATCTTCCTTGGTGGGGGATGGGAAAGCAGGCTGCTTGCCTGTGGCCAATTGACACATTTGCAAAACAATGGTGATTATCAGAGCAGAGATGATGGGGTGGGAGTAAAATTAAGGTGGCCAGGCATTACGAATACTGTCGCAGGCTTCAGGGAATCTCGTATTAACTCACTATCTCATTCTTCTGGGGCCTCATTTATAAAGCTTGCATACAAAAACAGGCTGGAAATTTGTGAATGCAACTTCCCACACAAACATGAATTATAAAAGAAAACATGATGAGTTGATGTGCATATTTTTATGGCAACTCTACCCCATGCGTACGCAACATTTCTGGGAAATAACGAGAGCCTTGTTCAAGTAGGGAAATGCAACCAAATAATCCATATCACTGAGCTGTTATAATGTGCACTGATGTGACAAACATATTATGAGGTTGATTAGCATGGTTCATATACAGTTGTTTCAGCTTTGAACCAGGCAGGGTTTGAGGCACATGCTTAAACGCATATTTACATAATTAATGTTGATTTAAAGTGTGCGAGTGAGCTGGGTTTTATAAATTCTTTCGGCGCCTGAGTATTTTCCCTATTTTCTGGTGTATGCACATTGTAATGCTCAAAATCATGCAAACTTTTATAAAGGAGGTCCCTGATCATTTATCCAGAGTGAATCCTTGGTATATGGAACATACCATAAAGAATTTAACAACTTAGTTAATACAGAAATGCTTCTGAAATAATGTATTGGGAAATGAGTATGGTAATAACCTCTCAGTATCATGTACTTCATATGTACTTCACACATACAGTCGTGTGCAACAGCATTCAATCCCCTGAAAAGTCATTACATTATTCTGCATGACAAAAGATCTTTACAGATATTTATCCATTTAGTATTTTAAAGCGAACTCTTATGCTATAACAAAACATTTCCAAAGTCAAAACAAAACCATTTTCTGTAGATATTAAACTGAAGAAGAAAAATTCAAAAGTTAGTGTTTGCATAAGTATTTAAACCTCTGTGCTTTAGAAGCTCCAGGCTTACATTCATGACAAATTAATTATGAAGGACACAAATGTGACAGTCATTTGACCATAATTAAACATAATTAGGTGCCACTTGTGAGTCCTTTACATCTCTCTGGATATAAAAAGCACCCTTTGTAAGGCCCAAAGTCTTTGCTAGACAATCACTGCAAAAATGAAGACAAAGGACCATTCCATTGATGTGAAAAACAAAATCATTGAAATGCACAAGGCAGACAATGGCTACAAAAAATATTGAAGAGTTTGAATGTCCCAAGAAAAAAGCTATTGTTTAAGAAGGCCTACATAAAATCACCTATGACATTTTCTACAAAGCATGAGAAAGATGTGGGAGAAGGTTTTATGTTTAAATGACAATTTGTATGTATGTATGTATGTATGTATCTATCTATCTATCTAAGAGGTATGTGTGGTGTAAAACTAACACTGCCTAAGCCTCAAAAAACATAATTTCTATGGCAAAATATGGTGGTGGCAGCGTCAAGCTATGGGAAAGCTTTTCATGTGCTGGGACTGTAAATCTTGTCAGAATGGAAGGGAAAATGGATGGACACAAATACCGCACAATACTGAAGGAGAACTTGTTCCAGTCTGCTATGAACCTGTGTCTCAGGAGAAGATTTATCTTTCAACATTACAATGATCCTAAGCATAAGGCCAAAGCGATACTGGAATGTCTCAAAAACTGAAAAGTGAATGTTTTGGAATGGCCAAGTCAAAGCTCTGATCTTAACCCTATTAAGAATCTGTGGCACTATTTAAAAATTGCTCTCCAGATGCACCATCCCAAAAACCTAGAGGATCTCTATTAATTCTGACAAGAAGAATTGGGAAGAATCACTCCAGAACAATGCGCAAAACTGGTACATACTTACCCCAAAATAATTAAGGCTGTTATTGCAGCAAAAGGGTTATCAAAAAATTATTAATGTGTAGAGTTTGAATACTTATTCTAACACTATTCAGTTTTTCTTCTTCAGTTAAATATCCACAGAAAATGGTTTACTTTGACTTTGTAAATGCATTGTCACAACATAACAGCTCACATTAAAAATACTGAATGGATAAATATATGTACAAATCTTTTGTCACACAGAAAATTATGAATATTTTTGCATGCCACTGTATATGCCATTACACTTCCACCATTTTAATGAAATGAAACATTGCCAATCTAAAGTACATTATTGATTAAAATATCTGTCCTAACAAAAATGCAGTGTGACTATTGGCAGTTTTACTTGTGTACACAACTGAGATACTAGAAGGTTATTTGCTCAATTAAAAAAAAAAAGATTTAAGTAGGATGAACTGTGTTAAGAGGCTAGCACAGTTCATCAGTGGTCAGATTCATGCATACACCTTCATTTATTCACTAAGTACCAACTTAAAGTCTCTAGCCAAACAGTCTTCAGATAGTGGGAGGAAAACCCATAAAGATAAATGGAGGCCTACATAAAGACAGACTGAATCAGGACTTGAAGCCAATCTACTACAAAGGAAAAGCAAGACATTTGAGAAAAAGACAGTAATGTTAAGGGTTTTAATCATTTTGTGGTGAGCAAGATCATTAAACATGTCATACACAAGTGTAAAAATGTTACTGCCCTTAATACATTTAACACACTTAAAGGAATATTTTTAGACAGTAGTTTAACACTAGCATCCCTGAACTCATTATATTTTCCAGACAGTAATTTTCCAGTCAATTTTCCATGTCAGTGTGTATGCATGAGTTGAAGACCAATGTGGTCAGTTAATATTATGTAAAATGCTGAGTTCACAAGTGGCAGTGTACTGTATTTTTAATGGTATATTGTAGTAAGTAGTGGAATGAACAGTAGTAGCTGATATGCAACTCAGAGATAATCAACACTCCAATGGCTAAATTGAAAACTATTAAGTGCAAGTGGAAAGTGACACTCCTTTGAAAAACATTGAAAACGAATGATGGATTGAAGATATTAATTGCTGCATGGAGGACTCTAACCATTTTTCCTTCCAGCAAACACTTTATTAATCGTTGCAGACTGTCCTAAGATTGTAATTTGTTTAGCTGAAATAACTGAGTAATATTTTAATACTACACCTGCTATACCATTACTACCAGGTACAAGAGCATAGCTTAAATGAGTCATAATACACTATCATGGATTAAATTAGGAGCAAATAAAATTGGACAGATGGAGAGCCATAATTCATTGGATTATAATGCCAACATGAGATACCAACAATAGGAAACACAAGCACTTAGCTTAGAATAACAATGCTAATAAAACAGTAATATCAAGCGAAATTCAGCAGGGGCCAAGAAGCTTAAGAATATATAAGCAAGTGTTCTAATGTGTTTTTAATTTTTTATACTAAAAAAAAAAAATACACACGTATACACACAAATATAACTGCCTCAAAATCACTTAATTCAATTCAGGGATGTTGGGACCTGGAGCCTATTCCAGCTGTCTTGACCATGTAACAGTCTTGTAAGCCAAACAATTGTCCACAAGACACATTTGTATGCACCTCAAGAATGTTCATCCCTGATAAACAAAATGGATAAATCAGGTGATCTTAATTAATAGTTGCATTTCAGTAGCATCTCAAACAGTATGATTATATTATTCAAGTTTAAGCACAAAAATTGCAAGATTTGTAAGGGGTATATTTCTGAGATGATGAAATGACCTTGTGGTTAAGCTATTGGGGACTATTTTATCAAATCTTGCTTATGCTCGAAAACATATGTAAGCCATTTCTTAAGCAAAAGCTGTGATTTTTAATTTTTTGGTGATCACATTTTTATTCATATGCATAGCAAACATTTTAAAGAGGAACATATGCCATTCTGACAGGAATTTCAATAAAATTAAACCTCATACTCAGTGCTCCCCTCCCACCCCATAACACAACCCCACCATGCTACATTAACATTAATAGCAAAAACAAAATCATAAAGGAGTCCATCAAAACCAGTAAGTGCTAGAAAAGCACCGTATCAACTCCGTTATGAAGAAAAAGAGCTAAGGATTAGAGTTGTAGCCAGGACTAGCCTAACCTTATCCATCCATTTACCAATATAAGAGCCAGATGCCCTAATGAACCTCCCCACTGATAACACCAAAAGGATCAGATTAAAAAAGGAACATTTTCAGTAAGAAAAAGAAAAAGAATCAGGAGATTTTGAGTGACAGTCAAAAATAATTTTGCCAGCAATTGTCCCTAATACAAATAGCCTCTATTGGATAACAGATAAATTAAGTGAGTAAAAGTTTAGAAGTAGGAAAATATGGGAAGCAAGGGGATGCTTATGAAAGTAAGAAAATCAATCAAACAATCTAGAACAAAAACTACACACAGAAGTGCAATCCCAAAACATATGTATAAAACCTGGGTTATTCAGGAGGCAAAAGTGTCAATTTGAGTCAGCATATAATTTACAGGGGAGTAACATATAACCAGTGGACATCTCTAATTGAAGATTATTTGAAACCAAAGAGATATTTTTTATGATTAAACTGGCACACGGGTGGTTTTATAAATCTGATATATTTGTATGTATGCTGTTTTTGCCTTTCTAGCATACGCAAAACATTACACAAACAAAACAAAAGGTTTTACAAATGAGGCCCCTGGACCCTAAGTCACAAATTCACTGGTTCAGTCCCTTAACAACAGGAGATCACATTGCAAAACTGTGATGGTCTGGCACTCTGTCCAGAATAGGCTCTTGCTTTGCATGGAGAGCTAGCAAAATAGGTTCCCACAACTCTACATCTGTTTATGCTGTTTGAGAATCATATGTTATATAAATGCACAAAGATGTACACGCATAACATATATAGTTAAGATTCACTTAAGACATGTTTGGAGTATAGGGAAAGCTACTACGAAGGAGACAAAGAATGTTATGCTTCAGAGCCTCTCCTTTTCTCTTTTCAAGAGTTGACTGGAATATATAACGAGGGAAATATCCTAGAAGGGGGGCCAGATGTTTAGAACACTCCTTACTGTCCAACTTACTAAACAAAGTAAGAGAAACTCCTGGAATTGAAAGCTGGAAGTTCAACATACTACAGCCAAGCAAATAGAATTCTCCATGAAACAGAGCTCCACACACCCAACAGTGACAACAAGTCACTGTTAAAACACTTTCCTGAAAAACTTACACTCTTAACTGTAGACTGGAAATAAGGAATCCTGCAGGTCTTGGTTCAAAAATTAAATAATGGTCCTAAATCTTGGTTTGTCAATCAACTCTTATTATCACTATATCCAGGTCAGTTGTACCTTGTAATTAATCAGAGTGCAGGTACAGTACATGACAATCATTATACCATAATACCAAAATTTCTAATAAAGAGTCCATCACAGGACACATTCCACTGGTTTCAATGTACTGTATTACTGAACATTACTCTTCACTGAGTACATGTTCAGAGCGCTCAATCCTATTATTATATTGTATTAAATGCGACCACTCTAAAATACAGAAGATTCTCAAAACAGAAAAAATACTGTCCCCTTCACATTTATTGGTATCCCTGGTAAAAATGAGTATAAAGAGTTGTTTAAAAAAATAATGATAAGATCGCCCTTTGGTAAATTATCTTAGTCTTGCACTGAAAAAAACAAAAGAAATCCAACCTTTAATTGAAGTAAATTTATTCTGAGAAAAAAATAACCCTTCATCAAGAAACAATTATTTTTAGCAAAACCACAAACGTTTTCAGGGTAACGTAACACTTTCACTTGGTTCAGCTGCTCCTCTCATTCTATACCATAAGCTACCTTATTCTGGGTAAAAACCATGGTCTCAGATTTAAAGGTAGCAATTCTCATTCTCATCATATTATATATAGCTGTGAAATCCACGGGTTCAGAGTCACATCAGGCTAAAAAACACATAAGCATTTTGAAACGGAGGAAGTGCAACTGTAAGGTCCGCAAACTGGATACTCTTCCAAACTTGCTTGAGCCTTGATATTGTAACAATTAAAATTATGAAAAGGGTAGAAAACAAGATGCTCCTAAGCCAACTGCTGAGTTAATGTTAAATTGTGACCTCTAGTTTAAAGAGAAGCTTCCCGATGAACGTCATGGCCCCATCAGTTTACAAAAGTAATTGAGCGAATGCAATGTGTTCAACTTCCCTAAGACGCGGCTAAGCCCCAACTCAAGACACACAGCCATTTAATTTCCAGCATTTTTTGTGAACCATTTGGACAGCAACTTGCCAATCACTGGCAAGCCAAAATGAAGTAATGTGTGCTTTTTTTAATGAACATTTCCTGGTGCAGTGTGTTATTTGAGTCCTGTTTGCCAGTCTTGGAATTCCTGACGATCAAGTGCTGACCATTTTCCTCACCAACAGAGTTTTCCTCAGTGTTGCTGATGGCTGTTCCATGTTTCACTGGAAGCTCTGGTTGTGGCTGCACTGGACAAATTGTACACAGTCATTTGTAAACAAGAGAACTAGCACCCAGAAGAAATCTCTATCATCGAGAAGAACTTCAACCATTACAACCTAAAGAAAGTCCTCTCCAAGCTCTACCAGCACGTAATCTGTCCAGTAAGAGGCAAATGGACACTTGATCACTACACCATAGTTAAAGGCACCTGCAAGTCCATCCTGCATCAGTGCTCCTACTGCCTGTTTATAAGGAGGTACTGAAGTGCCCTAAGCTGGTAGTGAGGGAACTACAGTGCTGGACTTTCAGAACATGAATCGGATTTCACTAATTGGACTCTCTTTAAGGGTTCCTCCATGAATCTGCACAAATACACTGACCTGATGAGAGATTAGGTCATGTTCTGTATCGGTTTTGTGCACCTTCCCAAACTTCTTCCAACCCTAACTAGAAGCCCTGGGTGAGCAGTGGTGTTCACCTGGGACTGAAGGAGCAGACTGCTAATTCCAACCACACAGAGTACCACAAGAGCTCCAGGTACAAGCTACAGTTTCTGGAATTTTCCCAGAAAATTGTTGCAATTACAAATGTTTTGGTATACACATGTCTATTTCCTTAATGTGCATTGAAACAACACGAAAAACGGAGAAAAAAAGCCAAATCTGACATTATTTCACACAAAACTCAAAAACCAGGCTGGACAAAATTATCGGCACCCTCAACTTAATATTTGGTTGCATGCCCTTTGGAAAAAATAACCGAAATCAAGCGCTTCCTATAACCATCAACAAGCTTGTTACACCTCTCAGCTGGAATATCCGACTACTCTTCTTTTGCAAACTGCTCAAGGTCTCTCAGATTTGAAGGGCGCCTTCTCCAAACAGCAATTTTGAGATCTCTCCATAAGTGTTCAATCGGATTTAGATCCGGACTCATTGCTGGCCACTTCAGAAATCTCCAGCGCTTTGTCTTCAACCATTTCTGGATGCTTTTAGAGGTATGTTTGGGGTCATTGTTTTTCTGGAACACCCATGACCTCTGATGCAGACCCTGCTTTCTGACACTGGGCCCTACATTGCGCCCCAATATCTTTTGGTAGTCTTCAGATTTCATGATGCCTTGCGCACAGTCAAGGCATCCAGCGCCAAAGGCAGCAAAACATCCCCAAAACATCTTAGAACCTCCACCATGTTTGACTGTAGGAACTGTGTTCTTTTCTTCATAGGCCTCATCCTGTTTTCTGTAAACAGTAGAACGATGAGCTTTACCAAAAGCTCTACCTTGGTCTCATCTGTCCACAAGACGTTCGCCCAGAAGGATTTTGGCTTCCTCAAGTACATTTTGGCAAACTCCAGTCTGGCTTTTTTATGTTTCTGTGTCAGCATTGGGGTCCTCCTGGCTCTCCTACCAGGCGTTTCATTTCGTTCAGATGTCGACTGATAGTTCGAGCTGACACTGTTGCACCCTGTCTGGGAGTCTGCAGAACAGCTTGAATATGTTTTGAAGTTGATTGGGGCTGTTTATCCACCATTCGGACTATCCTTCGTTGCAGTCTTTTATCAATTTTTCTCTTCCGTCCACGTCCAGGGAGATTAGCTACAGTGCCATGTGTTGTGAACTTCTTGATTATGTTGCGCACAATGGACAAAGGAACATGAACATCTCTGGAGATGGACTTGTAGCCTTGAGATTGTTGATATTTTTCCGCAATTTTTATTCTCAAGACCTCAGACAATTTTCTGCTCTTCTTTCTGTTCTCCGTGCCTAGTGTGGCACACTCGGACACAACAGAAATGTTGAGTCAACTTTTCTCCATTTTAACTGGCTTCAGGTGTGATTGCTATATTGCCAGCACCTGTTTCTTGCCAGAGGTGAGTTCAAACGAGCATCATATGCTTGAAATAAAACAATTTACCCACAATTTTGAAAAGGTGCCAATAATTTTGTCCAGCCCATTTTTAGAGTTTTGTGTGAAATGATGTCAGATTTGGCTTTTTTTCTCTGTTTTTTTTTGTGTTGTTCCAATGCACATAAAGGAAATAAACATGTGTACTTTATACGAAAACATTTGTAATTGCAACAATTTTCTGGGAGAAATGGTGCATTTTCTTGAAAAATTCCAGAGGTGCAGATAATTCCAGCCATTGATTGTATGAAGCTGCAAAGATTCAGTACAGAAACAGCTTTAAAATGATTTCATTAATGGTGGTTATGGCAGCAGCAATCTTTCAAATGTGGAAGGGTTTGCAGGCAATCATGGTCTGCAAAACCTCAACAGTTTTGCCCATGGATATCCCTGGTGCGGTCTTGGACAACCAGAATGACTTCTTTGCTCACTTTGATCCACATGGCACAACGTTTGTGAGTGTTGCGACGTTTGGAACATTACCAGCAGACAGACCCTTTCTGCAGGTGTTGGAGGCTGATATGATTAAAACCTTTAAAAAAGTTAAACCTGCAAAGCTGCTGTCCCTGGCAGCATCTTGTCCAGTGTGCTGAAGGCATGCAAACCCAGTTGTCACAAAGTCTGAGGAGAGCCAAATCCATCTTCTCTAATGCCAGTCACCCAGATCAACCTGTTTTCACTTCTGCCTTCTGGTAAATGCTACTGAAACCTCACCACATACTCCGTCTACTTCAGGAACAGCTTCTCCTCCGAGGCCATACTGTCACTGAACTCTTGGTAACCTGAGTTTACCTGTCTTGAACTGTACCCCTCCTCCCATCCCGGTATTGGTATTTGTGTAATTCTGCTGTATGTTACATTTGTACTGATATCTGTACTTTTTTTAAGCTACAGTTAAACTGTGCAATCTATGTCTGTATAGTTTGGTTTTGCACTAAGTACATTACGCCATTCTTCATTTTTGCATTTACTTTTATGTCATCTTATTGCCATATATATATACTTTCCTGCTCCTCCCCCAAATCTCTAATAATTGTGGTACAATAATTTAACTATGCTCTCGCAGTGTATGTGACAATATCTAATTAAATCTAATCTGTACAGAATCTGCATTGTTACTCTGAATCTGTATTTCAGCTATTGGATATCTTCCTTGCAGTTCTCTGGCATGGGCTTTTAAATTAAAAAAAAAAAAAAAAGGTTCCTATAACTATAATTAAAAACAAATATTATTAGGAACTAAAACAAACTTATCTAAAACAATCCCAATCTGAAAAATGATTGTTTTCTCAGGACCTCTAAATTTTAAGACTTTCTTGCTAGAATTCCTTCATACTGGTCTTGATAGCTTCCTTCAACACCGGTATACACAAACAATTCCTAGAGCTACTACCATGATAGACACCAAACACTTTTTGGCCATAGGTCCTTGCAGCTACTTCCACTACAGAGGTCTCACTGTGCCCAAGATCTCCTGATTTGCACGAGTATCCCTTCAGAGGTGAGAGTTGAAATCCTACAAAAAGGCAAGCCATTCTTAACACTTCTTTGCTAATCACTAAGTCTTCTAGATCTGTCAAGCAAATGTTCACTTAATCTCGGCCTGGTCAAAAAGTTGATCACTGACCTTTGGCCAAAGATACTCTGGTAGTAGATACATTTATGTGTAACATTGTGTTTGAACATGGTGTTTGTTACATACAGGTGCATCTCAATAAATTAGAATATCATTGAAAAGTTCATTTATTTCAGTAATTCATTTCAAAATGTGAAACTCGTACATTATATAGATTCATTACACACAGAGTGATATATTTCAAGCATTTATTTCTTTTCTTTTTGCTGATTATGGCTTACAGGTAATGAAAACTCAAAATTCAGTATGTCAGAAAATTAAAATTACTTAAGAGCAATAAAAAAAAAAAAAAGGCCTACTGAAAAGTATGTCCATTTACGCACTCAATACTTGGTAAGGGCTTCTTTTGCATGAACTACTGCATCAATGCGGCGTGGCATGGAGGTGATCAGCCTGTGGCATTACCAAGGTGTTATTTAAGCCCAAGATGCTTTGATAGTGGCCATCAGCTCATTTGCATTGTTGGGTCTGGCATCTCTAATCTTCGTCTTGACAATACCCCATATATTCTCTATGGGGTTTAAAGTCTGGCGATATTGCTGGCCAATCAAGCACAGTGATATACCATTGTCAATAAACCAGATATTGGTATTTTTGGCAGTGTGGGCAGGTGCCAAGATCAGCTGGAAAATGAAATCAGCAGAGGAAAACATGAAGTGCTCTAACATTTCCTGGTAGATGGCTATGCTGACTTTGGACTTGATAAAACACATTGGACCAACACCAAATCATCACTGACTGTGGAAACGTCACAAAGGACCTCAAGCAACTTGGATTCTGTGCCTCTCTACTCTTCTTCCAGACTCTGGGACCTTGATTTCCAAATGAAATGCAAAATGTACTTTCATCTGAAAAGAGGACTTTGGACCACTGAGCAAAAGTCCAGTACGTTTTCTCCTTTAGGCTAGGAAAGACGCTTCTGACGTGCGGTGGCTCTTGAAGCACTGACTCCAGCCGCAGTCCACTCCTTGTGAATCTCCCCCAAATTTTTTCCTTCCACTCAACTTTCTATTAATATGCTTGGATACAGCACTCTGTGAACAGCCAGCCGCTTTAGCAATGACCTTTTGTGGCTTACCCTCCTTGTGGAGGGTGTCAATGACTGTTTTCTGGACAATTGTCAAGTCAACAGTCTTCGCCACGATTGTGTGGCCTACTGAACCAGACTAAGAGACCATTTAAAGGCTCAGGACACCTTTGCAGGTGCTTTAGGTTAATTAGCTGAGTGGAGTGTGACACCATGAGTCTACAATATTGAACTTTTTCACAATATTCTTAATTTTCTGAGATATTGAATTTTGGGTTTTCATAAGCTATAAGCCATAATCAGCAAAATTAAAAGAAATAAACGCTTGAAATATATCTGTGTGTAATGAATATATATAATGCATGAGTTTCACTTTTTAAACTGAATTACTGAAATAAATTAACTTTTTAATGATATTCTAATTTATTGAGATGCACCTATATAATCTACGAGTTGCGAAAATCTAATAAAAATTCACAACTCTAATTCAGATCAGCCAAACCATTCCTCCCAATCATACCCCGCCAGGTTGTTTTTCACATAAGCTTTGACATTTTCCCAATGTCACACACTAAATACACATTTTCTAAAAAGACTGCATTAGATACAAGCATTGGAAACAGGAATCTGAGTGTGTAATACCCCCACAGTACACTAGAAAGAATGTAACCCAGCACTAACTAGAAGCCAACCTTCAAAAGAGGCTGTGAAGCTATAAAAAATAAGGAAATATTAAAGGTCACAATATCTTGTGAGTGCTACAGGGCACCAGGCTCTTATAATTGAGATATGGTGCTTCTTTGGCATCCTGTCACAAGAGTGAGTTTTAGCCTAATGTCCTAGATGTAAATGTAAAGCTGCAACCTATAAAGGAAGTTATTCTGGAAAGTGGCCAGACACAACTCCAAAGACGAGATTAAAGTTACCTTATATTTGGGGTCCACCAAGTACATTTTGTGCAAGAATGAAATGAAATGAGGAAGGCAGGCCAGGGTCTGAACAAGACATGAAAGGAAAGAGAGTGTGGTAAGCAAATGACTGCATCAACTGCATGCAAAAGTTTGGGCACCCTTCCTGAACAGTAGAATCCCTAAAGTCTACGAAAAACTCGTAATTCCAGGCCATCTTAAATTCCTTCGCACTTCCCCACTAGCGTCTTTTGTTTTATAAATGTGTTGATCAGTGCAAGCAGCCTGCACTCCCATCACCCACAACGCCACAGCTCAACTCAGGGAAAAAGCTCTCCCAGCTCAAGTATTGTTTATCTGGGTGTGAGGTGCCTGAACTTGCATAGGGTAAATAATATATCGTTATTAGGAAAACATGCATTTCATGTGTGTTCTGTGAAATGCGACAAATGCAAGAAATGTTGACCACATACCTAAAATAGTACTATAACATGAAAAATGTTTCTAACCACAAAAATTGTGACATTAAGTGTATAATGTGTGAAGACCAAAGTCCAAATATCAAATAATTTCATTTCCGGCGCCGCATCCGAGTGGCAGCCTTTCCAGCAGCTCCGTATATGACTTTCTCTTTTTACCTTTTTATCTTTATTTTTCTCTATTTCACTGATCACTTCTACTACTTTCTTTTATGTGGAATTGCTCCCTGGACACGTTTTACTATTTTTACTACTTGACATGGATTTTTACACTCCGAGAATCGCCTATTCAAGTAGTCAGCTTAAAGCACTGAGAAGAAATGCTTATGCTGGTGTGGTTCCTTATTTACCTGACGAGGTAAGAAGACGATATCGGGCAGCCGAGCGGCGAAAGATAAAAGATAAGATTAAATCGAGACAACTTGAGAGAAAATGGCGTTATAAACCGTCGGTGCCTTCTGTGATCCTGGGAAATGTGAACTCACTACCAAATAAGATCGATGAACTGGATGTGCTGGTGAAAAATGTCAGAACCTACAGAGAATGCAGCTTGCTGTGTTTTAGTGAAACGTGGCTAACAACTACCATCCCAGATGCTAACGTGGAGCTACCTGGGTTTAGCACAGTTAGAGCGGACAGAGACGCAAGTACCTGCGGAAAGAAGAAAGGAGGAGGACTCGCTCTCTATGTCAATACAAAGTGGTGCAACTCAGGACATGTAAACGTTAAAATCTCCAATTGCTGCAGGGACATCAAACTGTTGGGCGTAAGTCTGCATCCCTATTACTTGCCCAGAGAGTTTGGACACGTGATTGTTGTTATTGTTTACATCCCCCCTCAAGCGAACGCGGAGATGGCGAGTGGAGAGAGCAAATCAAATGAACAACTTCTTTAATAGGTTTGATCACCCTAACCCACTCTCACCTCGGAGTACTGCATCCTCCAACCATCCTTCTGGTGATACCAGCATAGGTGAGACATCCCCACCCACAATTACAGCAGCCCAGGTGAGCAGAGAGCTGAAAAGACTTCGTGCCAGCAAAGCACTGGGTCCAGATGGTGTATCGCCACGATTGCTGAAGGCCTGTGCATTGGAACTGGGGAGTCCTCTTCAGCGCATCTTCAACCTGAGCCTGGAACAGGGGAGAGTCCCAAGGCTTTGGAAAACATCTTGTATCACTCCTGTCCCAAAGGTATCATGTCCTAGTGAGCTGAATGACTTCCGGCCTGTTGCTCTGACGTCACATCTGATGAAGACCATGGAGCGGCTGCTGCTTCACCACCTGAGGCCACAGGTCCACCACGCCCTCGACCCTCTGAAGTTCGCATACCAGGAGAAGGTGGGAGCTGAGGATGCCATCATCTATATGCTACACCGATCCCTCTCCCACCTGGACAGAGGCAGTGGTGCTGTAAGAATTATGTTTTTGGACTTCTCTAGCGCCTTCAACACCATCCAACCTCTGCTCCTTAGAGACAAGCTGACTGAGATGGGAGTAGACTCACACCTGGTGGCATGGATTGTTTGGATTATCTTACAGACAGACCTCAATATGTGCGTCTTGGGAACTGCGGGTCTGACATTGTGTTCAGCAATACAAGGGCGCCGCAGGGGACACCAGCAAAACCAAGGAACTGGTGGTGGATTTTATGAGGCCCAGGCACCTCATGGACCCTGTGATCATCAGAGGTGACTGTGTGCAGACCTATACATATCTGGGAGTGCAGCTGGATGACAAATTGTACTGAACTGCCAATACTGATGCTCTATGTAAGAAAGGTCAGAGCAGACTATACTTTCTGAGAAGGTTGGCATCCTTTAACATCTGCAGTAAGATGCTGCAGATGTTCTACCAGACGGTTGTGGCGAGTGCCCTCTTCTACGCGGTGGTGTGCTGGGGTGGCAGCATAAAGATGAAAGAGGCCTCACGTCTGGACAGACTTGTTAAGAAGGCAGGCTCTATTGTAGGAGTAAATTTGGACAGTTTAACATCTGTGGCAGAGCGACGGGCATTAAGCAAACTCCTGTCAATCATGAATAATCCACTGCATCCACTGAACAGTGTCATCTCCAGGCAGAGGAGTAGCTTCAGTGACAGACTTTTGTCACTGTCCTGCTCCACTGACAGACTGAGGAAATTGTTCCTTCCCCACACTATGCGACTCTTCAATTCCACCCGGGGGAGTAAATGCTAACATTACTCAGTTATTGTCTGCTTTTTATTTTTATCATTTTCTCATTTTTATTACTATTTAATTTAATATTGTTTCTTTGTATCAGTATACTGCTGCTGGATTATGTGAATTTCCCCTTGGGATTAATAAAGTATCTATCTATCTATCTATTTATCTATAAAGACTTTCACAAAGGGTACAAAATATAGCAAAACAAGTACACTTCTATTCAAGTATATAACTGAAGAAATCAGGTTAGGGTATGACGCTGACACGACTGCTTGGGTGGTGCAGTGGTAAGAACTGCTGACTCATAATCAAGAATTACCGTTTTGAGTTGTGAGCAGGGCTGTGGAGTCAGAGTCGGAGGCGAAGTGTCAGACTCAATTTTGGGTACCTGGAGTCGGAGTCTGTATCGACTCCGAACTCCTAATAAATTTAAATTTTAATGAAAAAAACACAGCAAATTCAAATGTCCCATTTCACAAACAATAGTCATAATTAATTATCTGATGTAAGAATAAAGCCCAGTGCATAGTTGTGTTACTACTAGTGTGAAGTTCAGCTGAGCTATCATACAACCTGACATTCACATATTGTAATCTGGATTATGATACAAATTAAAAAAGTGTTTTCATTTTATTTCAGATATACAGTAGACCCCCGCAAAGTTGCGGTTCAGGGTTTGCGGATTTTCCTTAGAACCTAGCTATTAATTGTTAGCAGAAAGCACAAATATCCTCCGCAATTTTTTATGGCTTTTTTTCGTGGCAATACTATGCTGTAGAGAGAACAGGAAGTAACTGCTGAGGGAAACGGGGTTTGGGATGGTGAAAGTAGCCAATCCGAGAGTGTTATTCATTTCTCCTTGCTGCTGATTGACTGCTGCCCTGTGACGCGTCTCCAGCGGAGTGTCCTCGTCTTTTCCATTTTGTTATTGTATTCATGTTGTTATTCTTAAATGCACAAGATGTTGCCGAAACGCCCTGCACCTTCTAAGGCTTCTGGCACTGAGCCTAAGCGCCAGAAGAAGCTTAAAACACTCCAGGAAAAGGTTGAACTACTGAATTTGCTCTGGGAACTAAAAAGATATGCTGCAGTAGCACGCCATTATGACATTAATGAAAGCACCATACGCTACATAAAGAAGAATGAAGCAGCAATCTGGAGTACCATATCTGTAAATTTCTGTGATAGTGCCAAAAAGGTAACGACCATAAGGAATAAAAATATCGTCAGGATGGAATCTGCCTTGGCATTGTGGATCACCGACTGCAGGAAGAAGAACATCCCCTTGGATGGTAACATCATCCCTGAGACAGTACGGAAATTGTATTAGCAGTTTGCTACAGGAGACAATCTAGCAACTTCCCATCACAATGTTCCTGAAACAAAGAAAAGCCAGCACGAAACCCCACCAGAAGAAGACCCATCCAAAGATACGACTCATCCTGAAGAAGAGGCTTTTAAATCCTTGGCATCGTACTGCACGGATACTTCATCATCAATACATTCATCATTGGTGAGTACCCATACATTTTACTGTATTTTAATAAAATGAAATTATTATGTATTTACTCTACTTATAACAAAGAAAACGACAGCGCATACTATAGGAAACGCATGAATTACAATACGTATAGCAGTAACCGGTATTTTACATTCTAGAGATAGCAGTACAGTACTGTACAGTATACGGGTTTACCTTTACATTCTGTTTTTAGGAAATGTATTACGGTAATTTTTTTAGGTAATGTATTAATGTATTAAGCTGAGTTTGCAATGAAATTAAAGTGCTTTGGATATATACTGTATTTAGGGTTTAAACTATAAAAATAGGCATTTTTCACAATTCACGGGTGCACTATGAACGTAACTCTCGTGCAATTTTGGGGGTGTACTGTAATGTGTTTAACAAGTTTATTTGAGTGTAAACAAGTGTAATGATGTAGGTGGAGGTGTGTGCTATGGCCTAATGTGTGTTCAAAGGTTCTTGTCTTTTGTTTAAACTGGCCAATACGGTAGAGAGTCAGCTTCCTAGCCAGTAGTTCTGTGGTTAAATATGTATGTTGCCTTCCTTTAATCAACATGGAGAATACATTAGCATACTAAATACAGAGCAGACCGGAGAGTTGGAGTCAGAAGTACCAGAAACTAAGGAGTCACAGTAGAAGGATTTATCTACTGACTCCACAGCCCTGGTTGTGAACTGCTCTTATTGCTACTATTATACAATAAAAACATACATTTAATTTGAGTCTGTAACAATTCAATTTTATTCTCTCAGTGACGATCACACTCCCCTCAATCTGACACTGCTGTTTTCAAATAAAGACGTGCTATAACAGAGGTGAACTCAGATGTGTATGAAGGTTCTACATAGGAGAAAGAGAACAGATGTCCTCCCCGCAAGAAACGTCTACTCACACATAAGAACAATGCAGATACACCAGACATAAAGACAAAAGATGGCAGCATCTGATCCTGCCAATCAGTCTGCCCCACACATGTCCTTCAACAAAAATGCAGGACTTATAGAGCTAGCTAAGGTATCGTGCAAAGTTCTGTTTGTGATGGTCTTTATGTTACTTACATAAAAGACATATCAAATGTTATTTACCTATATTCATTTACTTATCTTCCTACAGCGTAAGTCACAAGTAGACTGCAAAGCTTCCTGTGTTTGATTGACATGGGCATGCTGACAAAGTACATGTGCAATGCCTTCAAAGACCTTCAAGAAGAATTATTAAAGGAGTAGTGGTGCACTGTTCTACTGTGCAGTGACACCTGAACAAATGTGACCTTCATTGTACAGTCAGCAGAAGAAAACCTTTCCTGTGCCCTAGCCATAAAATTCAGTGCCTGAAGTTTGCAAATAAACATCTAAACATGCCTGATGAATTTTGGAAACATGTCATGTCGGCTGATGAAATCAAAACAGGATGCTTTGGCCACAATTTGAAAAGGTATATTTGGAGAAAAAAGGGTGCTGTCCAGGAAAAAAACAGCTCTCCAACTATTAAGCATAGGGGTAGATCGATCATGCTTTGGTCTTGTGTTGCAGCCAGTGGCAAAAAGAACATGTTGGTAGAGGGAAAAATTGATTTAAATAAATACCAGCAAATTCTGGAAGCAAACAGTACACCATCTGTAAAAAACATTAAGTTAAAAAAGGGTGGTGCTTACAAGATAATGATCCGAAACTCATCTCAAAATCTACAATGGAATTCCTCAAGAGGCACAAGCTGACAGTTCTGCCATGGCCCTCATAGTCTCCTGACCTAAACATCGTTAAAAAACTGTGGATAGATCTCAAAAGAGTAAACGCATGCAGGATGGCCCAAGAATCTTGCGGAACTAGAAGCCTTTTGCAAGGACAAATGGGCGAAAACACCCCAAAGTAAGAACTTTAAAACTCTTAGCTGGCTACAAAAACTGTTTACCAGCTGTGATACTTGTGACTAAGTACTTACCAGGTTGGGTGCCCAAACTTTTGCTTCAGGTCCTTTAAATTTTTTTTGGTATTTTGTGTTTGTGAATGCAGTTACTTGGCCTGCTCTGTAAACTGGTACTGTTAATTTTTTTGTCTTTATTCAGGTGTACTCTTACTTTTGTTGACAGTAAAAAAAAATAAGTCTTTAAACATTTATACTTCACTGTTTTCCTCAGTGCAAGAAAAAGATATGGCCATCGCTAACCCTAGTGTTAGGGTTAGAGACTATAACCCTATATTTTGTTAACCAAGGTGAGATATTTTAATGCACAAATCTTAGGCTGTCTTAAGTAAATGATGATATTAAATTAAGAATTTTGGTCCAAATATTTCACTACTGAAAGTGTGAGAAAAAATTTGGTTCTTTTAACTATATTTATTAAATATCTCTTTTATGAAACTTGTCGATTCTTTAACTATGTTTACCAACAAAATTTCTGCATAGGGATAGGAGTTGTGAAAACGGACACAAAAAATTTGCAATAATACTGAATAGGAGGAATATCTTTTTACAAACATTTATATGGTGCCAAAACAATAAGGAACAAATCTCTTTGTTCAATCTGGAACTTAAAAAAATGCATACATGTACAAAAACATTTATATAAGCGGCTGTTACTCAAGCACAGTTCTGAATATGAATATGAACTTTAAATTGTTATGAAACCACAGCTGCAACATTAAAAACAAAAGATAATTAATTGCAACTATAGCAAATTAAAAAGAATTTCCTGCATACTGCATGGGTATACATTATTGTATTTTACACATTTTATGTATAATTCATTAATCAGGTAGTTCAAGAAGTCATTTTTAGTCATTTGTGGTAAAATCTATACAAAGTGAAAATACACCTCACAATGGTATGTTTAACTCTACAACACAATAAACTAAATCTTGTCTGTTTAAAATAATGCTGTATATTATGCAGATATTTAAAAGCTCTAAAATATGTTTCTTTCATATAAAATATATCTGTATTATTATATACAAATTACTTACAAATGGTGATCAAAAGGTTTTCAGTCTGAAACTGAAAAGGGGAATTTGACAATGCCAAATGGCAAAAGATTTGTTGCTACGTACAAAATTACACATTAGAATTTGTGGTTTAAAGTGTGTATTTTTTGTTTCAGACCCAAGTCGAGATTAATGGCAATAACCACAAAACCAAGTATCATATCATTATTGAATTTCTAATGTTAGAGAAAAATATGCCTTCAGAGATTCATTCTTGTCCAGTCAACATGCACCTGGATTAGCTCTCTTTACATGCTAAAAACAACAAATGATCTGCAAAATCAAATCATGGCAGGTTCTCAAAAATGACCTAAGCAAACAGACTTTAACA
Organism: Polypterus senegalus; assembly: GCF_016835505.1. Lineage (NCBI taxonomy): Eukaryota > Metazoa > Chordata > Cladistia > Polypteriformes > Polypteridae > Polypterus > Polypterus senegalus. The sequence goes on along the minus strand of NC_053157.1, from coordinate 99,076,615 downwards.
TCAATTACATTAGGAAATGTTACAATGGAGCAAATTAACTGTTGGTCAGTTGAATCCAATACTCATGAACTATATACACAAGGTCTGTGCATGTTGGATACCCAGAAAAATGACTCTTGAAATAAAACATCATTGCATCCATTGTTCCAAGTAAAATTTTAAACTAATTAATTCAGACTGAAGAAAATTTAAGAAGCATTTCACAATCAGCAGTGAAATGTATGACCAAGAGTCCCAACAACAATCAAAACAAATAAGCATTGCAATTCTCTAACAATAAAAAAATACAAAGAAGTGGTAGCAAGTTTTTATGTTGTTGAAGGTGTGGTTCATAATAATAATGTGGTTCATAATAATAACAGGTCTCAAAATGCCTAAATTACCATTCAATGTTATGCAAATTTCCACTGCCATTTGTGGCAGCCAAGCAAGGAAAAGTATCAAATGAAAACTGTTGACAATTCCTTTTGCTTCATGACAATGACCTACCGCTCTCACACAAATTGACTTGCAAAGGTAGATTGGAAAAACTGTGGATTTTTACTGATGCCATAACCAATTTATTTTTCACACCTGGACAACCACATACTGCTCAGTTTGAAAGGTTAGCTTCATGGAGATACACTGTGCCAATAATGATGACTTCAAGTCAGGTACAGATTACTGGTTAGACAAGGAAAGCAAAAAAATGTTTACTTGAGTAACACTGAAAAGCTTTATGAATGTTGTAACAATTGCATTACAATTTATAAACCAAGCTCATTTTTACTTGTGTTTCTTTTAATAAGCAGACTCAAAGCTTTTTGATCACCCCTTGTAAAAATGCGAAACATTACATTAAAAAGAGAAAAGCTTAATCATTTTTCATCAGTTTTTACTGCTACAAGTATTGAATTCTTAACAGTAAATGAACCAGTTTTGCATGTAATGTTTCTTCTGTAAAGACTGTACTACTTATACAGAATATTCAATCCTATACATTAATTCATAGTAGTAAATATCCATCATTAACAAGTTTGTTTCATAACTTACTTGATCAGCATTCCTTGATTTGGCAGTAGCTCTAAGTGGACCTTCCCACCTTCAGCTGTTCGGAGATAGGCAAACTCTTCCAGCATATCAATATCTATAAAGCTTCATTAAGGGTGTATGTTTATGATGATTTCAGATTTTATCTTATATAAGAACAAAGAATTTTTTTTTTTAATATACACTACGTATACACGACGTATAATATTAGATAATAACAGATAAACAAACTTTATAAACCTCAAAGGATAGGATAGTGACAATTTATCTTCCAAGTTAATGTACAAAAATAATTTATTTTATTTTATGAATACTTGGTATGCCAAATAGTATTAAGGATTCCATGGTTCTATTATCAGTGACAGCCCTTCTTTCCCTTGGTTAAAAATGAGTTAACAATTTTGAACATACATAGCATACGGTGAAAAACCATACTTGAACAGATCTGTGGTAAATCTGCCTCACTTATGTAAAAACTGACTCATTCTACTAAAGATATAGCTTTTGATAAGGGAACCTTTTTCAGTCCTCTATCCAGGATTTTATGAAGTTGGTGCTGTTCACATGCTCAATGCATTGCTTCTGGAATTCCAGACTACAGGTTAGTCTGGAATAGTAACTGCTACATAATAGGAAGCAGTTATGGTGGGGTGGGCTTGGTGAGGGTTAATAATTTTCATTATTAGTGGAATAACATTATTTAGGAAACATTTAAAACAAAGGTCAGCATGGCAGTGTAGTGACTATACTGTTGCTTCATTGATCTAGAGTCCTCAGATTGACTCTCATGCCAGGCTATTGTCTGTGCTAATTCTGTACATTCTTCCTGTGTCTGGGTGGATTTTCCTCCCATATTCCATTTTAGGTTAATCGGCGGTAGTAATTTGCACACCCGTGGAGAAGAAAGTTCACACAGGCTTCAACTTGCTATAGCTTAATTTAAACTTTCACATTCAATTAAGTACTGTATAACCTAAATGTCCAAAAACTATTTCATGATTTAAATTACATAAACACATTTTGTTACACACATGTGAGTAGGAGGCAGCTAAAAGGCCTGAGTAATTGTAATAAAACATCTGACCAGGGGGTGGCGAAGTGCGCTGACTGTCTTTCTCAGTTCCCTACAGACCTTTCCCGGGAAATCCTGCAAGGTTCCGCCGCCTCAGAAGACATCACTTCCGGTGCTGACCCCTTTGCTGACATCACTTCCAGACCAGATGACATCACTTCTGGTGCCGTGGCCTTTGCTGATGTCACATCCAGTAAAAAAGACATTACTTCCGATTCTGGCCCTTTTGATGACATCACTTCCGTTACGGGCCTTTAAAGCCTCCATCTTTGTCTGTAATGATCACTTCTGATTTGGACTCTGTTCTATGCACCTCGTGCTTCAAAAACTCAACTTTTGCAGCCGGGAAAACAATATACAGGTGGCTGCCCCAAATCTTTATGATGTTTGTGTTGCTTTATTATCACAGTGTGTATTACATAAAATGCATGCTATAATAATAATCGTGAACAGGGGGATCAAATAGCAGTAGAGCTCCAGCTACTTGTTAAAATTTGTAATTTGCATTGTAATTGTAGCGACTTATCCTGGAAGAGAAGGGTCAGGTGAGTCTCTGCAGGGGTCAAGGAAAAGCTGCACACACTGAAGGAGCTTAAAAGGTGGTGCACTAAACAGCATGTTAGGTTGGACATTTCGACTCTTATCAAAGTTAAGAAGGTATTGTGAGGACAGCAATCTCCCTTGAAGAGGAAGAGCATCCCTAAACCTTACGATTTTTTTCGTTGTCCCTGACCTTCTTAGATTTTCCTGATATCTGCCATGAAACTTGTACCTCCATATCACTGCGTTAATAGCCTGCTTTTATTTTGCAAATGTGTGATTTAGCAGAACGCAGTGTTAACAGTTCACACACACGCAAGGACCGTCCTTCCTACATTTATGACATGTGTACCTGTTGCAATACGCACACTTCTCTTTCTGCTGTGGTTTCTATTACACACCTGAAAGAAAGAGATAATATATGTGACATTTTGAAGAAATCATTTTATGACCTGAATAGTATTGCTCAGAAAACATCATCTCACTAATGTAATATTATTTGAAAACAACGTCAGATTGTGTGTAAACTGTTAACAGTTGAATTTGATGACTGCATATAGCGCTGAACTTACCTCATAAAAGGTCATAAAATGAATAATTCCAAATATTAGTGCATAGTGCATAATAATTCTGTGTAAGCAGGAACATTCAATAAAATTGAATAAAAAAAATAAAGTGACGGTGAGGTACGAAGAAGGCAGATTTACCAGCGTTTGTGTGTCAGCTTTTATCCCTCCAGATCAGAGAATGTCCAGTTCCACTGCCTCAAAACACCACTCACATCTACAGTTATTCCCAGTTTCAAATAAAAACTAACAGCGTCAGATCCCTAGGGCAGTAGTATGTATTGTGATCGTGACTGAGACAATAAAAGTGAAGAAAAAAAAAAAGGTAACTCTTATAAGTACAGTACTATAAACGCAAATGGTCTGTTACAGATGCAAACCAAATGTATGTGTGTACTGTATAACATTAACAATAAGAGCAGCTCACTGCTGAAAACAGTAAATATAGGAGACAGTCAGGATCGAACCAGGGACTCTTGATTATAAGTCAGCAAATCTTGCTGCTACACCACGTAAGCTGTTGTATCGTCCTTGAACCTTTTGTGAAAGAGTTTATTTGATCTTTGGACCTCAGGCTTCACACCTTCTATAGTTAACGCCTACATTTTGTAATATTTATTACTAAAATATGAAAAAGTTTCTGTTTTAACAATGTGTTTACAAAGATTAAGGTAGAAACAGAACACACATGAAATGCATGTGTTCCAAATAACGATCTATTATTTCCACTCTTAAACTCCAGCACTTCACTCCCAGATAATCAAACAAGGCATGAGCTGGGAGAACTTTGTGAACGTTCTGTGACGGTGGGGCATGGAATAGCAGGCTGCTTACTGCTTGTCTTAATCGGCACATTTATAGGACAAAAGATGCTGATGGAGAGGAGCGAATGGATTTAAGGTGGGCCGGATTTACGAGTTTTCTCGTAGGCTCTGGTAATTCTAGTATTAATAAATGACAGAAAATAGCTATTTAATTAAGATTTAAAAATAAACCTACCTAAGTCCACTTAGATTCAATTTGAATTCAATGCAACTCAACAGCTAGATGTACATGGGTAATTGCATGATTTAATCATAGTTGGATTATAAAAGGTCTATATTACCAGCCTCAAGCCTAAGGAAACATGAGCCAGGTACTAGCCACTTTTGCTACAGGGTGCAGCCACAGTGATATGGTGAAAGAGCATAAAAGAAGCAGGTAGCAGTCAACAAGTCCCAGACCATACTTCTCTGTTCTTTTTTTATTCTCCTTTACCCAGAAATATATAAATGCTTCAATTTCTGCATAGATCAACATGGCAATCAGTGAAACAATGGTGCAGGTCAATTTCTTCTGCATAACAAATAGTGTAAACACATTTACTTTGAGTACTTGATAAGAAACCAATGTCCCCAGAACTCATTAATTTTCAAAGGAAGCAGACAGTTCTGTATCCCCACATTGTGTGTAGATGAGATACAAAATCAAAGCAGTCTGACTATTCAAAGCAGGTGACTCTTTAGCAAATAAATAATTATGTCCTTTAGATAGCCATCAACAATGACCTAAATTCTGCCTTTTCTTTAAAACACTAATTTATAGCCCATTACACTAAGCAACACACAGAAATGTCATTTTCTTTAGAAAACTGAATTCTAGCCCATTACGTCTACTCATCTTTGTTCTTTTAGACAGAATCAAATAACTCATTCTTGCACACACAGAATTTAAGGTAGACTACTAGACTTTAAACTTGACAATTAAGGTGACTCAAACTCTGCTCTTTATCAAAGTATCCAGTTAATTTCTTGAAACTGAACACTGGCTTCAAAATACATATTAAACCAGTGACCAGAGAATATATGCTGTTCATTAAATCCAATTATATTCCTCTACATCAGGGGTCTCCAACACGTCGCTCACGAACTACCGGTAGCTCGCCAAAGGGTTAATGAATCTATACTAATAAAAGGCCTCACTGACTGACTGACTGATCACTAATTCTCCAACTTCCCGTGTAGGTAGAAGGCTGAAATTTGGCAGGCTCATTCCTTACAGCTTACTCACAAAAGTTAAGCAGGTTTCATTTTGAAATTCTACGCATAACGGTCATAACTGAATCCTACTTCCATACATATATACGGCCATAGCCAGAGTTGCGTCCCCCATCACCACGCCTCCCACGTAATTGAGTGCCTTCCCATATAAGGCCGTCCATCAGCAGCAATCCAATAGACACGCTGCCGCTAAATATTTTCTGGTGAAGGACTGTGCTTATGTAAACCAAAATGAGATGGTCAGGGATAGACTAGTGTTTGGCACAAACTCAGTAAAAGTGCAAGATAAACTTTTAAGTGCCAGGTCTTTGCTAACATTAAATAAAGCCATGGACATTGCAAGATTGCACGAGATAGCACAAGCACAGCTGAGAACCTTCGATGCATGTACTCTGAGCGGCTCATGTGAACTGACTGTGAACGCAGTACGCAGACTATAAGCAAGAGCTCCAAAGTGCGCTGAACAAAAAACGCATTACACAATTGAGACGGCAGCAAAAGAATATGAAGTGAGTGACGCATACAAGCATATTAATAAGTGCAGCTACTGCAGAAACAAAGCACACGGTGGAAAAAGTCAATGTCCAGCTGAAGGAAGACAGTGTAAAAAATGTGGTAAATTGAACCACTTCACTATAGTTTGCAGGACTGGGAAAGATAAACCCGTGCATGCAGTGTGTGATGTCTCAGATAAAGAGGAAGACAAGCTGTTTATTGATACAGTAAGAGAGGAACAACCCTCTGAAGCTGAACAAGCTTTTGAGGACATATCAATAGGAAAGCACGGTGTAAAGCTTAAGTTTAAATTACGTTCATAGACACGCTGCCGCTAAATATTCGCAAGGCAATTCCACAGCTTAATACCGGAAATGCCTGTTAAACATCTTAGATTCATGAGTACCGATTTGGGTAGTGATCACTTCGATGAATGAAACCTGTTATCTTTACAACGGTTGACAATGAAGATGAGATGGTCAGGGATAGACTAGACAAACACGAATTGTAACTTGAGCACAAAACATTCTCCAAATACGAACATGATTGAAAGAAATAATGATAATCAAATTCTTGATGACAGCAGCACTCATAACAGTCACAAAACAATTACATTGACAATCATGTTACGCTATTTTTAAAATGTTTCCTTTTCTTTTTCATAACTTCTTTAACACATTACTTCTCCGCTGTGAAGCGCGGGTATTTTGCTAGTCCTACATAAATTTGAAAACTTGATTAGTCAAATTAGTCGCGGGCGATCTCTCCAAAAAAACATATCACGATCCTTTTAACACAAAATCATGATCCACAATCTGAATTGTAATCTATCTTTTCAATGTGGCATACACTTAAGAGAATATCCGGATTAAAACTCATCAAGACCTAAGTAACACTTTATTTTGAATATCAAACAAAGTTGAATTCAATTGTTCTCTCGTTCACCAACTAAGCAGAGTTAAGGAACACACCTCAAAGCTGGCAAGTGAGTAAGGAAGGCCCCTCCCCTTGGCCCGCTGCGTGTTTCTTGGACTTGCGCAAATAAATCGGTACCGCAAGTGAACTATGATATATAGCGAAATAAGAGATGGTGCAAAATCAACCAGAATGTCCACACAAATTATAGAAAAAAACCCGATCTAAATTCGTTAAGTAGTTCTCTCGTTAAAAAATGGACAGACATACAAAAGAGACAGACACTGGATTTTATATCTATACTAATAAAAGGCAAAGCCCTCACTGACTCACTTATCACTAATTCTCCAAGTTCCCGTGTAGGTAGAAGGCTGAAATTTGGCAGGCTCATTCCTTACAGCTTACTTACAAAAGGTAAGCAGGTTTCATTTCGAAATTCTACACGTAACGGTCGATAACGTCCGCCATATTGAACTTTCTTATTTATGGCCCCATCTTCACGAAATTTGGTAGGCGGCTTCCCTGCGCTAACCAAAACCGATGTACGTACTTATTTCGGTGGTATGATGCCATTATCGGCCGCCATATTGAATTTTCCAACGTCACCAATTTTCAAACTTCCTGTGTAGGTAGAAGGCTGACCCCATCTTCACGAAATTTGGTAGGTGGCTTCCTGGCGTTAGCCAAAACCGATGTACGTACTTATTTCGGTGGTATGACGCCATTGTCGGCCGCCATATTGAATTTTCCAAACGTCACTAATTCTCCAACTTCCCGTGTAGGTAGAATGCTGAAATTTGGCAGGCCCATTCCTTACAGCTTACTTGCAAAAGTTAAGCAGGTTTCATTTCAAAATTCTACGCGTAACGGTCGATAACGGTCAACAACGTCCGCCATATTGAACTTTCTTATTCATGGCCCCATCTTCACGAAATTTGGTAGGCGGCTTCCCTGCGCTAACCAAAACCGATGTACGTACTTATTTCGGTGGTATGACGCCACTGTCGGCCGCCATATTGAATTTTCAAAACATCACTAATTCTCCAACTGCCCTTGTAGGTAGAAGGCTGAAATTTGGCAGGCCCATTCCTTACAGCTTACTTAAAAAAGTTAAGCAGGTTTCATTTCGAAATTCTACGTGTAACGGTCATAATGGTCGACAACGTCCGCCATATTGAACTTTCTTATTCATGGCCCTATCTTCATGAAATTTGGTAGGCGGCTTCCCTGCGCTAACCGAAACCAATGTACATACTTATTTCGGTGGTATGACGCCACTGTCAGCCGCCATATTGAACTTTCCAACGTCACTAATTCTCCAACTTCCCGTGTAGGTAGAAGGCTGAAATTTGGCAGGCTCATTCCTTACAGCTTACTTACAACAATTAAGCAGGTTTCATTTCAAAATTGTCCGCGCAACGGTCATAACAGTCAACAACGTCCGCCATGTTGAACTTTCTTATTTACGGCCCCATCTTCACGAAATTTGGTAGGTGGCTTCCCTTAGCTAACCGAAACCAATGTATCGTGCTTATTTCGGCGGTATGACGCCACTGTCAGCCGCCATATTGAATTTTCCAACATCACTAATTCTCCAACTTCCTGTATAGGTAGAAGGCTGAAATTTGGCAGGCTCATTCCTTACAGCTTACTTACAACAATTAAGCAGGTTTCATTTCGAAATTCTATGCGTAATGGTCATAACGGTCAACAACGTCCGCCATGTTGAACTTTCTTATTTATGGCCCCATCTTCTCGAAATTTGGTAGGCGGCTTCCCTCCACTAACTGAAACCAATGTACGTACTTATTTCGGTAGTATGATGCCACTGTCGGCCGCCATATTGAACTTTTCAAAAGTCTTTGTTACTTATGGGCCCATCTTCAAGAAATTCTATCGATCAAAGAACTGTCACTTACCGAGTGGTTTCCATGCCCGGAGATACCACCTACCTTTTCCATTCTCTTTGTTACATATTGCACGGCCATATCAGGCTCAATCTTGATATCCGGAGGAACATTGTGTCTTATGTATTGAATGACTGGGACAGGTTCAAGGTGTGGACTGATGACGGTACAGGAGATAATTATACTACACAGGAGCACTAGAAGAGTGAAATGCTTAAGCCCTTCACCTATGGTTCTGCATGTGAGTTGATGGCTGCCGCTGAATTGTTCGGTTGTCGCTTTCAAGTGTACCGAAATGGCCAAATATTTTACACCTTTCGACAACCGCCAATGCCTCTTAAACATCTTAGATTCACAGGTGACGATTTCAGTAGTAGACACTTTGATGTTTATGAATGTTTAAACTCTCAAAAGCTGGATGTGATTTTATCGATGAAACCGGTTGTGTGCTTACAACGCTTGACAGATGCCAAATGTCACTTCAACACAACAAATCCTGCAAATACTGTCGTAATTGAAACAAACCATGAAACTCAAACCGATTATGACAGCAGCAATCCAAGCTGTCAGATTTGAGACAAGATTACTGTTCACATGGCCAACTGTAAGTTACATGCTCAAGAGTAAGCTCAGCGCACAGCTTGGTCATGTTACAACTGGAGGGCCGAACTGACAACATGGTATACAAAGAGATCCTTAACAAATAATTATTGGCATATTGTCCCACAGTTTAAAAAGGTTTAATTTTCTTCTTAATAAAAATTTGAATGCAGTACTTCACCGCTGCGAAGCGCGGGTATTTTGCTAGTATTATATATTAGTAAACCTTCAAAATAATGTGCAGTTAAAGTCCAAACAGCATTCTCAGCATTTCTGGAGCTTAGTAGAGCCAGATAACTACACTCACCTAAAGGATTATTAGGAACACCATACTAATACGGTGTTTGACCCCCTTTCGCCTTCAGAACTGCCTTAATTCTACGTGGCATTGATTCAACAAGGTGCTGAAAGCATTCTTTAGAAATGTTGGCCCATATTGATAGGATAGCATCTTGCAGTTGATGGAGATTTGTAGGATGCACATCCAGGGCACGAAGCTCCCGTTCCGCCACATCCCAAAGATGCTCTATTGGGTTGAGATCTGGTGACTGTGGGGGTCATTTTAGTACAGTGAACTCATTGTCATGTTCAAGAAACCAATTTGAAATGATTCAAGCTTTGTGACATGGTGCATTATCCTGCTGGAAGTAGCCATCAGAGGATGGGTACATGATGGTCATGTAGGGATGGACATCGTCAGAAACAATGCTCAGGTAGCCCGTGGCATTTAAACGATGCCCAATTGGCACTGTTTATGCCAAATTCTGACTCTACCATTTGAATGTCTCAACAGAAATCGAGACTCGTCAGACCAGGCAACATTTTTCCAGTCTTCAACTGTCCAATTTTGGTGAGCTTGTGCAAATTGTAGCCTCTTTTTCCTATTTGTAGTGGAGATGAGTGATACCCGGTGGGGTCTTCTGCTGTTGTAGCCCATCCACCTCAAGGTTGTGCATGTTGTGGCTTCACAAATGCTTTTCTGCATACCTTGGTTGTAACAAGTGGTTATTTCAGTCAAAGTTGCTCTTCTATCAGCTTGAATCAGTCGGCCCATTCTCCTCTGACCTCTAGCATCAACAAGGCATTTTCGCAAACAGGACTGCCGCATACTGGATGTTTTTCCCTTTTCACACCATTCTTTGTAAACCCTAGAAATGGTTGTGCGTGAAAATCCCAGTAACCGAGCAGATTGTGAAATACTCAGACCGGCCCGTCTGGCACCAACAACCATGCCACGCTCAAAATTGCTTAAATCACCTTTCTTTCCCATTCTGACATTCAGTTTGGAGTTCAGGAGATTGTTTTGACCAGGACCACACCCCTAAATGCATTGAAGCAACTGCCATGTGATTGGTTGATTAGATAATTGCATTAATGAGAAATTGAACAGTTGTTCCTAATAATCCTTTAGGTGAGTGTATAAGAATCGTCACCAAACAACTCTGAAAATGTCTACTTTGTCTGGGCCTACATACCTCTGTGAGTCTGCCTTTTCTGACATGAATGTCATGAAATCAAAGTTTAGAAAAAGGCTGACAGATGAACACTTAAATGACTCCACCATATACCTCTCTTGTTGACTCCATGCAGTGCCAGTCATCTCTTTAGCTAAAAAACACATCACACATGCAACTGGACATGCAAATACTCTTGTGAAGTGAAACAATGACATCTAACAAAATGACAAATGAATAAGTAATATCTGTGTATTTGTAATTGCATGTTTTTGTTTTGACAGCATTCACATTTTAATTCAATAGTGTGAGATACACAAGAAAATTCATACAGACATACAAAATGCACTTGGAGGTGAAGTAAATAATTTTTGTGATGTTTTAATGCAAAATGTGAGATGTGGACACCAACATTTTGTAAATGTTCAGGCAAAACAAGCTTATTCAGTTTGTTTGGGTAGAAATAAGCTATGAGAATAAATGTTAGAAAACATGAGTAGCTCTCGGCCATTTTCATTTTGTAAAAATTTATTAATTCATTTTCTGAACCCTGTTAATTCAGTTCAGTGTCCTGGAGTAACTGACGAAGGCAGAAAACAAATATGCCCCCGCCGATGAAAAGCTATAATCAATTATTTGTATTGCTACACCTTTCCGTCACTATAGTTATATCCTTTCATTGCTTGACCGAGTGCTGAGTCTGCCAACTCCAATCCACAAAGCAAAAACCCAATACAGCTACTTATGTATTTTTTTAGCACTGATCTATACCTATGATATAGTGATGAACTAAAACCACAAGTCTTGTTCAAAGGCTTTTACATTTTTATCTTTACTCACTGCCTTTATGAAATCAATCACTTCCCTGGTATTTATAAATTTGTTTTGAACAGCACTGATTTCATTAAAATATGGAAAGGGCAGGGGGTACCTGATATACCTTTAAGAAAGAATTTCTCTGTAGTTGTGATAAAAAAATAACCCTATAAATTACATAGTTAACCAGTGTACATGCATTTGAAGTAAATAAAGTAAGTGTGATCACTAGTTACTGAACTGAAATTTTTTTTTTTTTTGGAAAGTATAAGTAGGAAATACAATTTTTAGTGTGACGTAATCTGAAGTGCTGTGTAATTTTGGTTTCCATATTACAAAAAACACAGAGACACTCAATAAAGCCCATGGGAGAAGAACAAGGTTAATTTCAGTACTGAAATGTACGAACTTTAAGGAAAGATTGAAGGAGCTGAACCTTTTCAGTTTAGGCAAAGAGACATTACTAAAGTGTTTAAAATTATGAAGGCAATTAGTAATGTGGATCCCTCTTGCTACTGTACAATAGATACTTCCACAAGAACATGGGGACACATTTGGAAACGTGTTAAGGGTAGATTTCCCACAAATGTTAGAAAGTTTTCCTTCATACAAAGAAACACAGACATATGGAATAAATTACGACCTAGTATGGGAATAGGACTTTAGAGACTTTTAAATCTTAACTTGATGTTATTTTGGAGAATCCAGGTGAACAGGATTGGGGAGTTTCTTGGGTTAAAGGTCTTGTTCTCATAAAAATTGTTATAATGTGTTATTTTAAAACGACTCTTCCATGTCTTGTTAAGCCAAACATGCCATTTAATATTATAAACATTTCTAATGTTTTCTGCATGACTCTGAAGAAGTCACAAACCTCTCTTTCCTCATTTTAAAGTAGTAGTATGATTATGTTGTACCATTTTCAGCTCCATGTAAGGCATACCTTGAATATCAACAACTATGCTCTTCCTGAAACTGCATAATTTTATTTAGGCATTTTCATAAAAATCATAGATTTCATCTGCTAATGAAAATAAATGACACATACTATACAAAGGTTCAAGCTCCAAATTTAACAAATCAACATTTGAGACAAAAATGGTCCAAATTGTATTTGTAAAATTATAGTATGCAAGTGAGAAAAAAATAAATCACTTGCACTTATGATAATTTAGTAAATGATACATTTTTGGAAAGGATACTGGTAACATAGTTAAAAAAATTCTCATACTGAAAGTTTCCTTGTTGACAGATTTTTTCAACTGCTTTAAGGAAGAGATTTTCACCCCGTGGCCATTCAAGTTGTAGCAGAACAATTACATGACCTAATGCCAAGTCATCTCTATTATCTGTAAATGCTCGCAACTATAAAGAAAGCAGAAAAGAAAAATTAATACTTTGTTACACCACATAATTAATACAACATACTGCCATAATAAAACCCATTTTTATTTAAAGTTTATAAATAAGCTATATATAAGTAGTTTGCACCAATATATGCAGTAAGTTATATTAGTTTCTTTAAATGAAAAAGTTTACATATGCAGATGAAACCTGAGACTAATCTTTTCTCATTGTCAGCCTTGGTGGCACTCTTCGGAAATGAAGGCAGACACCAATTATTACTGATTAGTGGTGATATCCTGGATGAGATTAGTATTCAGTAGTGAAGGTAGAGACATTTTTTCATGTCAGGTAGGCTGGTTTAGGTATATCACTTTTGAAAGGTGGGCAATGGGACAGGCTTCAGTTACTGGAAAACTACACACATCCTCCTATAGCCGTAGTGCAGATCCAGGAAGAGTGTCTTTTGGCTGTAGATTATTATACTTCATGCATTTTGCATGGATATTTGGGGGTATCATGAGAGTCTGACAATCCTCTCTACATTTACTTTGAGGATTAGAAAAATGTTTGTCTTTGTACACCATGCATTCCTCCATCAGGGAAGGTGATGCAAAAGTGAAGGGATTTGGGGATACATCTCAATGAAAACTGTACCTGCATTATCGTTGTTACAATAAATCTGTTTACAGTGGGTGAAAGACTCCAGCAATGTTGTGTCTTGTCTCTTCTTCTGTATGTGATTTTCAAAGTGCAGGCCAAGGCTAGGTGAGTATCCATTTTGGATACTGTGTTAAAAGGGCTGCATTTGCTTCTTTGTAGTTATGGATGTGTTGTCCTCTTGACCTCATTAGTGATGTGTTTGAAGCTGAATGTAATGGGGTTTTAATAAGAATTATAAGCACCTCAGAGCTCAAAATCCTTTCTTGGAAAAGAATGCCTTGCAGATTATCAAAGAGTTTTGGGGGATAGAATATCAATAGTTCAGGGTTTTAAAAACAAAACTGAGCAAAATATTAGCTGATGATTTAATGCAGTTGCTACAGTTTATTTTCTGAACACTGCACTACTCTGTGGTGATACATCACAAGGCTAACTCCACAGATGAAGCTGAGGTTAGTAACTCCGGTTAAAATAAGGAATAAAGGGACTACAAACACAGGTGTTCGAAATTAGTAATAAGTAACTTTTTAACAAATGACTGTTTCTCCTAACTGAAAACAGCCACTGCACGTGTGCTGCTCAGGAAATATCCAGGAAAAGCAGGAGACTGTTACTGGGGACCGGAAGGCCTGATTAGTATACTGTAGCTTTTTGTGTTGCCACTCACCTACAGAGCCTCTAACTGAATATATTGATGTCACTTAATACCAGCAAGACAGCTGAATTTATTTCTTTTAATAAAAAATATCATTATTTAATACACAAATTAATAATTTTGTGCAGAGGGGTAAATAATGAGTGTGAGTTAATTTCTTGTAATTAAAAACAAATACAACTTACTTTAAAACAAGCCAGCATCATTTGCAGACAATAAGGCATAACAGCTTTACTTGAACAACAAAGGAGCTTGAGGTCTCTACCTGTTTAAAAAAAAAACAACAAAACTTTAACATTGCATTATATTAAAGCATCAGAAAAAATGCTGGTATATACCCCTGCATATATTTTTTATGTTTAAGAATTTTGAAAAAGGTACACTCATAAATCTCCAGACATGCACATTATTCAAGACTTTCTACTTTTTCTGAAAACTATATGCTGATTTAATTTGTTCAGCTCCTTTTTTTAGAAGCAATCGCACATGATGCACAAAGTAACTATTGTGATAGCCTATGTCTGTCTGTTTGTTTGTTTGTTTGTTTAGACATTAACCTTTGCGCTCTCTCTCTCTCTCTCTCTCTCTCCTAGGACTGAAGCGGAAGTAGAAGATGGCTGACCGCGAACTGCAATGTGTTGACAAAGAACTACCAGCCCTTGAGACTTAGATTCAGCAGCTCTTTGAAATACAATACAATTTATTTTTGTATAGCCCAAAATCACACAAGGAGTGCCGCAATGGGCTTTAACAGGCCCTGCCTCTTGACAACCCCCCCAGCCTTGACTCTCTAAGAAGACAAGGAAAAACTCCCAAAAAAACCCTTGTAAGAAAAAAATGGAAGAAACCTTGGGAAAGGCAGTTCAAAGAGAGACCCCTTTCCAGGTAGGCTGGGGTGCCGTGGGTGTCAAAAAGAAGGGGGTCAATACAATACAATACACAGAACAGAACAAATCCTCAATACAGTATACAAATAAAAAATTTAGAAGTAAGAATTTAACAGTAGATGATATCATATAATATGATTTGGATTTGTTTAGAGTCCTGGAGACCTCATCCATCAAGCTGCCTCCCCCATTTGGCCATTCCATGGCTGAAACAGTGCTGTGCCAGCCAATCTGAAGAAAGGACCCCTCATTACCACGATTCCTGCGATCCTCGATCAGGGATGACTTTACCTTAGGCAGTCAAACAACTTGGCAGGTGGGCTGTGGCACCAAGTGCCACATTTGAGTTTGAAAGACAGATACTCCTTAGAGATCTGAAAGATCCCTGTGAAAAGAGACCTCATCTGCAGCCAAGACGGACTCAACTTGTCTCCTCACGGCAACATCAACCCTGCGCTATTCTTCATGCTCACGAGGCCAAATGACCTTTACCCCCATACCTACTCGACAGGATGAGGACAATGGCACCTGGCTGTTTCAACATTGCAGGTGGGGGCTCAAGCACTGAAATCCACAATCTCTTCAACCCTCTTTGCTCCCCTGCACTACCGGCAGATCTTGATGATGTAGTTTTTATCAGGGATTTAGTTGTGCAGAACCTTTGAATTTCACTCCCTATACACAAATATTTTGTTTTGTTGTTTTCCTGGTGCATGAGTTCGAGACATTATAAGAAGAGTGCTGACAGTATTTCAGAAGCACCAGGATAGGACTTTTCGAACCGTCGTTTTCCATGCTAACGTAAATGACATTCGTTTTGACAGTTGGTGGTTCTAAAGGCAGATTTCGCAGCACTAACCCAGACTAAGAAAGAGAGGACCCTGGCTGCTAGATTCATTATTTCAGGTCCTCTGCCATTAGTTAGAAGGTCGAATGAAGCCTACAGTCGACTACTCTCCTTGAACAACAGGCCGAGAGGCTTCTGCAAAAGACAAAATATTGGCTTTGCGGACAACTTCTAGGAGAGACCGTGTTTCTGCAGATGAGATGAGCAGCATCCTAAAAAATTTGGTGTCCAGGTCCTCTATGAAAACATCTCA
Source organism: Polypterus senegalus (assembly GCF_016835505.1). NCBI lineage: Eukaryota > Metazoa > Chordata > Cladistia > Polypteriformes > Polypteridae > Polypterus > Polypterus senegalus. Next base: position 99,060,533 of record NC_053157.1, on the reverse strand, counting down.
AAGATAATCTGTCCCCCTGACTATGTCATTTTAGTTCTAATGACTTCCATAATGCCTTGCTGGCATGTGATAATTCTGTTGTGAATTCACCTTCAGATGTACATTATATTAACATTAAAATAATTAACCACAGTTTAACTAAAAAGCCTGGACAAAGCGGAATAAATGTGAATAATTTAATTAACAGTGCATCTACAGATGTGCACCATATTAGAACTGTAACAACACATTATTGATTATTATAGACCTTATTACTGTTTTAAGCTGCTGCAACACTCGCTTCAACTCTTCCAAATCCTTAAATATGGCTCTGTTAAATATTACAGCATTAACAAGCAAAACCTTTAACATTAATGATCTGATCGTTGATAGAAATATAGATTTTTTTCTCACTAAGTGAAACATGACTTGATTCAAATGGTGCTGCAGTATTAATTGAAGCAGCACCCCCGAATTTACAGCATAGCTCATTCAATTTGTCAAGTAGAAAAAGAAGGCAGCTTAGTGAATATTTAATCAAGCCGATTGCACAGTAAAAATGCCAGTTTTGGTAACTTCACATCTTTCGAGTATATAGCAGTTGTGATTAAAGGAATCTCCCAGTCTTTCATATTATCCGTTTATAGACCTCCAAAATATGATGTGTATCTTACAGAAGAATTCTCAGACTTAGTATCCATAATAACAATGAACTGTGATACGTATCTGATTGTAGGCAATTTTAATTTTCATGTTGATAACCAATGTGACCCGAAAGCAAGAGAATTCCTAAATTTACTGCAATCCTTTGATCTGATTCGGCATGTCAGTCAGCCCTCACCTAAGAGAGGTCACATGTTGGATTCAGTGATTTCAAAAGGACTGAAAGTTGACGTGAGGCAGTTAATGGATGTTGGCAGACCATTTCTGCATATTATTGAATTTAGAAATACTGCTAACTACAACTAATGTGATGTGTATTGTTAAAAAAACATTATTTTGATACATTTGCTGCTTCAACATTTACTAATATTCTACACAATCAATCTGGTTGGAATGCTTACTTCAATAGTACTAATAATGTGAATAATAAAGTGGAAACTTTTAAAGCTAAGGTAAGAGCAGCAGCTGACATAGAGGCACCTGCAATACTCAAAAAGGGTCTGATTTAAAGAGAACATGCCAGATAGGCCTGTGCAATATATCGAGTGGTACGATATGAACAATATTGCATCATTTGAAAACAAACCTATCGCGATATATTATGTAATATGTTTTATTAAATACTACCAGTGTGTAGTGCATTATTTCTGATAATTGGAGCACATCCTAAATGCAGTCATTGCAATTAAACCCTGCCCCCTGCTTATCTTAAACAGTAACAACAATGCCTGAGACGGAGGCAGAAACGAGTACGGCTATCTGCGATGATTTAGTGCAAAAAAAAGGTACAAATGTGACCTCCGTTGTTTGGAAAAGGTTTGGCTTTAGACAAAATAATACAAAACAAAACACTGTTATATGTAAACTTTGCAAGAGAGAAGTAGGAACGAAGAGCGGCAACACCTCGAACCTCTTCAATCATTTGAAAACAAAACATGTTAAGAAGTACGAAGAATGTATTAAAGTTCGCGAGAACTCTGCTCAACACGCAACGAAACACATCCCTGCCGCAAAACAAATCAAGCTGGCGGCATGTTCTCTCGTTGCATACTGTATGAAAAAAACAAGCCCCAAATGGAAGGAAATAACAGCTGCAGTAACATACCACATTGCAAAAGATATGGTTCCTGTTGCCACTGTCGAAAAACACGGATTTCAAAAACTACTGAGAACGATTGATCCCAAATATGTAATTCCCAGTCGGAAATACTTTGCGGAAGAAGCGCTGCCCAAATTAAAGGTAAAGGAGAAAATTCTGAATCAGCTTCAGAACGTTCGCCACTTCTCCACCACATCCGATCTGTGGACAAATTGTACCATGCAACCATACATGAGCCTAACGGTTCATTTTATCGAAAACTGGGAGATAAGAAGCGTTTGTCTCCAGACAGGATTTGCACCAGATGACCATACCGGAGAAATGATTGCGCTGGGGCTCAAAGATGCGCTTAAATCGTGGAAAATAGACGATGCGCGACAAGTGTGCATTACCACGGATAACGCTGCAAATGTGATTAAAGCCGTTGATCTGAACAAATGGAAGAGACTGCAGTGCGTTGGTCACCGGCTAAATCTGCCGATTGGTATGACATGTGTGTGCGTGCTAGTAATGTGTCGATCACGAACGAAACGGTTCTTTGAGCTGTCTCTTTTTAGTGAACGGTTGGAGCCGATTCCTGTTTTTTGGAACCGATGTCTGTGTAGTGTTTGTAGCGAAACACTAAGTGCAAACATCTAATAATGGGTCAGAACACTGCTAAATTTGGCTGAATTCTAAAAGGCTGGAGTGGGAAAATGAAGATACGTTTGGGTGCCGAAAGAGCCGATTCTTAGTGAGCTGCTGAAAAGCCGAAATGCCCATCACTAGTGCGTGTGTGTATGAGAAATGTTTGAAAATAAATAATAACATGTAATAAATATAAGAAATTTGCAATAATAAATGTAAAGTGTGTGTGTGCACATATGAGAAATATGTTAAATTAAATAATAAATATGCTAAGAAATAGTAAATAATAATGTGTATGAGAAATATTATTAATTAACGTAAATAATTAATAAGACTGTAATTTGTGTTTGGTTTTAGAGAGAAGCATGAGAGATCCCCGCATTGAACGGGCAATTTGTGTATGCAAAAGAATTGTTGCATGTTTTTCCTTCAGCTGGAGAAAAAGAAGGGATTTGACCGCAACACAGAAAGAACTCAATCTGCCTTCCCATCAGCTCATAACAAATTCCCCTACAAGATGGGGGTCAAGGGCAGCAAAGATACAGAGAATGTTGGAACAAGAGAGGGCCATCACCCAAGTTCTCTCATCTGATAAGAAAACCAGACATCTGGCACTTACATGGCGGGACATAGATGTACTAGAGTCAACTGATAAAGCTATTCGACCCCTCTTGGAATTTGCAGATGCACTCTCAGCTCAGTCCTGTTACAGTCTCCTATGTTAAGCCAGTGCTACACCTTTTTCAAACCAGCATCTTGGCTCACCAGCCAGAAGACACAGAGCTCACTATGTCAATTAAGACCAAAATTCTTGATTATCTGAGAGAGAAATTTGATGACCCTGCGACCCAGCAAATACTAGACATTGCTTCTTTTTTGGATCCACGTTTCAAAAGATCATACATTCCTGAGAAAAAGTATGAAGAGGTCAAACGCAGAGTTGTGTCTGAAGTGGAGACCCTTCAACATGTTGAGACCAGTGCCCAGCCTGACTTAGCTGGGGAACTTTCAGAAGCAGCTGAAGCATCACCACCACCAGCCAAAAAGGAGAAGCGAAGCCTTGGTAGTTTCTTTAAGAGGCCAACATCTTTATCGACATTGTCTGACAAGAGATAAAATTGAAGCTGAACTTTCAACATACCTATAAGCAGCTGAAATTGACACTGAGACAAACCCACTTGCATGGTGGAAAGAGCATGAACCAATCTTTCCAACTCTCAGTCGCCTTGCAAAAAATATCTCTGCATACAGGCCACTAGTTCGCCCTCAGAAAGGGCATTTAGCACAGGTGGCAACATAGTGAACTTCCACAGGGCATCTTTAAAGCCAGAGGCAGTTGACAGACTTGTCTTTCTTGCACAAAATTTGTGAAATTGTGTTACCTGAATGCATGTTCTTGCCATGCTTTATTTGTTTACAAAACATAGTTTAAAAAGAGCATATTGAAACATTATTTTATGTTTTTCTTAGGCAAACCTAGTAAAGTAGATAAAGCATCTACTCCTACGTCACCTAATATTCAGAAAACTGGCTTTCTTGCGTAAATGTTTAGATGTGTTTCTTGCATTAATGAGTATATTTTGGTTTGTTCCTATGATGTAAAGTTGTAAGTTTGCAATTACATGTAAATAACTAAAGAGCAATATAAATGTGTGGCTTCTTTTTTAAGTAATAGTAGAAAAGAAAAAAAATATCTTTGCATATCGTATATTGACTTTTGGTCCAAAAATATCGCAATTTGTGGTCTAAAAATATCGCAATTTGAATTTTGAGCTATATCGCCCAGCTCTAATGCCAGAAGGCTGAATATAATTGGAGGAAAGCTAAACTGCTGGTCCACTATGAAATATTGAAGGTAAAAATAATTGAATAACAACATAGACAACGGAGTCCACCTTGAGAGGGAATACTATTTCTCCAAAATTATAAACGATAATGCTAATAATCCAATAGTTTTATTTTCAACTATTGATCATCTTTTAGACCCAGCTCACCCTTCTTAAAACTACTAGTGAAACTTTTGAATTATTTTTTTAAACACAAAGTACGGTGATTGAATTATTAAATTAATTAGGAATAACATAGTACAACCCAGAAAAGTCTAATCTAAATGAATCCCAGCATACCTTTTATCTTTTAACGGAATAAATCTACTTGAACTACGTAAAATAATTTCTCAGTTGAAACCCTCTACCTGCGTCCTTGATCTAGAACTCCTTTTAAAGTAGTCTCCGGTGTCCTAATTGATAATATACTTGAAATTGTGAACTCATCATTAGATATGAGGATCTTCCCTGCCTGTCTAAAGACTACAGCTGTTAACCCTACTCAAGAAAAATAATCCAAACTCATCTGTCTTTGACAACTTCAGACCAATTTCTAACCTGCCTTTTTTAAGTAAAATTCTAGAAAAGGCAGTTATTAATCAGCTCAATGATTACTTGAATAAACATTCTCTTCTTCACAAGTTTCACTCTGGTTTTAGAACAAATCATAGTACAGAAAATGCCCTAGTTAAAGTAGTGAATGATGTGCAAATTAATGTGTACTGATGCCATATATCTGTTCAAGTCTGTAGACTTGAGTGCAAAATTTGACACCGTAGACCACAACATTCTTATAAATTGCCTTACACAATGGGTGGGTCTATCTGACAGTATCTTAAATTGGTTTCAATCTTACTTAATAATGATAGTTCTTTGCATTTATATAGCGCTTTTCTCACTACTCAAAGTGCTCAGCAATTGCAGGTTAAGGGCCTTGCTCAAGGGCTCAACAGAGCAGAGTCCCTATTGGCATTTACGGGATTCGAACCAGCAACCTTCCCGATTGCCAGTGCAGATCCCTAGCCTCAGAACCAAAAGTCTTTGTTAGTTTTGGTGATTATACTTCGGAGATACTTGATATTATATATGATGTAACACTCTGATCTATATTGGGTCCACTGTGTTTTCTATCTATATGCTTCCATTAAGTTGGGTCATCGCAAAGCACAAAGTGAGCTACCAGAGCTATACAGACAACACACAGCTTTATTTATTTATTGCTAGCGTCTGATGACACTGATGCTCTTGGCTCTCTGATCCAATGTATTCGCTGTATTTCTGTTTGGATGAGTAGTAACTTTCTTAATCTAAATAAGGATAAACCAGAAATCATAGTGATCAACAAACATGCATAGCAAGGATATTGGAAATAAACTTGATTCCTTAGGTTTAAAACTTAAGTTGGAAGTAAAGAATTTAAGGGTAATCATCGACACTGACATAAACTTTAAATCACACATTAACCAGATTGCTAGGACTGCTTTCTTTCACTTAGGGAACATAGTAAAAGTTAGACCTCTAATAACTGTATAAAACACTGAAAAATGTGTTCATTCTTTTGTTTTTAGTCGACTAGATTATTGTAATGCTCTTCTAACGGGATAAACTAAGAAAGACATTAATCGATTGCAATTAGTGAAAACCAGTTTTAGTATCATTGCACTGGTTGCTTGTGTCATTCAGAATTAACTTTAAAATACTACTAATCTACACTAATAAAAGGCAAAGCCCTCACTGACTCACTCACTCACTCAATCACTGATTCACTCACTCATCACTAATTCTCCAACTTCCCGTGTAGGTAGAAGGCTGAAATTTGGCAGGCTCATTCCTTACAGCTTACTTACAAAAGCTGGGCAGGTTTCATTTCGAAATTCTACACGTAATGGTCATAACTTTAACCTATTTTTTCATCCATATACTATAATAGACTTCTGCTCGAAGCCCGTGGGAGGCGTAACTTAATTTAGTAATTTAGTGCCTGCCCATATAAGGCTCTCCGTCAGCGGCAATCCAATAGAAACACTGCCGCTAAATATTCATGGGTGAAGGACTGTGCTTATGCAGAGGAAGATGAGATGGTCAGTGTGGTGTTTGGCACAAACTCAGCAAAACTGCGAGAGAAACTTTTAAGTGCCGGGTCTTAGCTAACATTAAATATAGCCGTGGACATCGCACGAGATGGCACCAGCACAGCTGGGAACCTTCGATGCATGTACACCGAGCGGCTCACGTGAAATGACGCAGTGCACAGACAAAATGCAACAGTTCCAAAGAGTGCTGAACAAAAAACGAATTACACAATTGAGAAGGCAGCAAAAAATATTAAACGTGTGATACATACAAGCATATTCATAAGTGCAGCTACTGCGGAAACAAAGCACACGCTGGAAAAAGTCAATGTCCCGCTAAAGGAAGACAGTGTAAAAAAAAACCCCGTGCATGCAGTGTGTCACGTCTCAGATAAAGAGGAAGACGAGCTGTGTATTGATGCAGTAAGAAACGAATCGATGAATGAAACCTGTTATCTTTACAACGATTGACAAACACGGAATGTAATTTGAACACAACACATCCTACAAATATGAACCTGATTGAAAGAAATAATGATAATCAAATCCTTGATGACAGCAACACTCATAACACTCACAAAACAACTACTGTATATTGACAATCATGTTACATTATTTTTACAATGTTCCCTTTTCTTTTTCATAACTTCTTTAACACACTACTTCTCCGCTGCGAAGCGCAGGTATATATATATATACCCCAATCTACATACTCTCAAATAGACAAACCACACGCTGTGGCACAATGGTAGAAGCTTCGCCTCTAGCGCCGACGTCCGAGGTTCGATTCCCGAGAGGGGGTGCACCGAGTATGTACGCGCGCTTCCCGATTCATTTTACCCTTGCATCCCCTTGGTTTGAGACATATGAAAAAATATGCGGTTAACGCAGAAAGACATCACCAATTGAAGCTTTATGAATAATGGATACTTTATTCGCCATCAATGATTGTTTTGGTAAAGCCATACTCAGTGTATTTATTAGATGAACGGTAAAAAAGTAAGAGTGAGGGGAGGGTGACTTATTGAGGCACGCAGGCGAAACCACTATAACACGCGGGCTCAATGCGTCGGTGCGCGTCAACTCGATCTGAATTGCGCGATCACATTCGAAAAAATATATTTTTTCAAGTTCTATTTAGTCGACACAAATATCTTTGGTTGGAATGTAAGGCGAATTTACTCTTTACATTTGTATGGTGAAGAAAAATTTATGCAATGATGCCTACATTTAACTTGCATTCCTACCAAAGATATTTCTGTCGACTAAATAAAAATTCCTTGTATTTAAAATTTAAATAGAACTTGAACAGATACGATAGTTCATAATATCCACGCAGACTTGCACATAAGAGCGGGAGTCATCCGTTTTAACAAACAGCGTATTGCACTGATACGAAATAGCCTGCCCATTTAATTATTTAGGAATGGATAAATAAATTAAGATTTTGTACAAATAATGTTTTTCATTTTTCTTCCTTGATGGAAGCGTGGGTATTTTGTTAGTGGTTTATAAAACCTTAAACAATCTTGCTCTGTCCTATAGTTTGGAATGCCTGTCTCCCTATATTCCAGGTCGTAAACTTAGAACCTCAAATGGCAGTCTGCTTATTATTCCTAGAACCAAACTTAAAAGAGGTGGTAAGCCAGCCTTTTGCTGTAATGCACCTAAAGTCTGGAATACAAGCTAACTCTGTCGAACATTTAAAAAAATTGCTAAAAAGTCATTATTTTAATATGGCTTTTTCATAGGTATATTTTAGTTTAGTATTCCATCCATCCATCCATTTTCCAACCCACTATATATCCTTATACACGGTCATGGGGGTCTGCTGGAGCCAATTCCAGCCAACACAGGGCACAAGGCAGGAAACAAACCCTGGGCAGGGCGCCAGCCCACCGCAGGGCACACACACACCCAGCACATACTAGGGACAATGGGACAATCTTTGGACTGTGGGAGGAAACCCACGCAGACATGGGGAGAACATGCAAATTCCATGCAGGGAGGACCTGGGAAGTGAAAATAGAATATATGGGCATAGAATTATTATATTCTTCAGCATTCTGCAATCTGAACTAATATTCACTATTCTCTGTTGTTTTCTCCGGTTCTTCTGTAGTGGCGATCTGTGCCACCACCACCTGATCTAGGCACCATGCAGCCCTCTGAAATGATGGAATGAAGGTGGGTGTATCTCCTGTATACGAGACCAACTCCATCAAATCCCATCATATGAATCATGAAAACGATGAGGTTTGATTTAAGAACAATTAGGTTAAGTAGAATCCCCAGTGGAGGCTGAGTGGACTATGGGTCAAATATCTCAAATATCTCAGAGGGGAACCTTCTTACACTACCCCAAGCTTCGACTGTATGTACTTAATGCTGTGTTCACATGAACACTGAATTACATCTTGGAAAATTCGGGCTAAACAAAGCTACTTGAACTGTATGAGTTGTGATATAATGCTGACCACAGACCTTAATCTGCTGTTTAACACTATACTCCCTGGAGCCTATGAAAAAAGTTGTAATGCCGGGCCACCTTAAATTCCTTTGCACTTCTTCATGACCGCCTTTGTTTTGCAAATGCGTCAATCAGCAAAGGCAGCAAGCAGCCTGCTATCACATCCCCTACACCGAAGCAGCTGTAGTTCTCCCAGCTCAAGTCTGTTTATCTGGGTGTGAGGTACCTGGAATTGTATCAGGTCAGGTTGGGGAGTATGCACTGGTACAGGGTAAAAAATATATTGTTATTTGGAATACATATATTTCATGTGTTCTGTGTTTACAACAATCTGTGTAAATGTAGGCTAAATATCTGGCTAAAGTCACTTCAGTACATGAGCAAAGCAATGGTACTGAGAACGGAGACAGACGTTTTCGTTTTGGGTGAATTGCTTGCCCTGAAGTGACTTTAGCTGTAGGTTAAAGCTCCTGTCGCACTTTACGCAACTGTTGTTACAGTTCTGCCTTTGTCCAGAAATAGCTCCATAAGCTTTATGACCTTAGTCTCAGAAGGTCTTTCTCCCGTGGGACGACTGGGATCTTTTCCTGAGTAAGGAATGGCATTGCACATGTACTTTGTCAGCATGGCCATGTTGATCAAACACAGGTAGCTCTGCAGTCTACTTGTGATTTTACGCTGTAGGAAGATAAGTAAATAAATCAAGGTAAAGGGGTAAATAACATTCGATCTGGGTTTTATAGTAACATATAAATGTTTTTTATATGAAGACCATCACAAAACATAAACATGAAACGTTGGCAAGCTAAACCTTGTAAGCCCTGCTGCTTCACTGAAGGACATGTATGTGGCAGAATTACTGGTAGGATGATGCCCAACCTCTTGCTGCATTCAAACTGCGCCATCTTTCACCTTTACACCTGGTGCAGCTGTGTTGTTCTGTGTGAGTGATGTTTCTCGCAGGGAGAGCTTCTGTTCTCTTTCTCCAATGTAGAACCCTCATCTGAGTTTACCTCTATTATAACACATCTTTATTTGTAAGCTAACAGTGTCACATTAGGGGGGCGTGAACGTGATGCTGCTTATTGAACATTTGCTCTCTAGCAAGTAAAGCTGTTTTGGTAAATGATATTAAATACAAAATCTGATCTGTGTCTTCTCACTGAAACATGGCTTAGTAAATCTAACACTGTTTCCTTAGCTGAGGTGTCAGCAGATGGATACTTGTTCCATCATAAATCTAGAGATTCTGGTCGAGGAGGCAATCTTGGAATAATAAATAGTGGCAAAATGCAAATCACTTCTAAAAATGTACGTGACTTCACGTCCTTTGAGGCATTCATTTTACATATTAAAACAGACCATCAGGGTAATACTCATTGTTAATGACTGAATCTGGCAACCGTTTATCAGATTTGGCTATAAATTATGATCACGTAGCATTGATGAGGGATTTTAATGTACACAATGATGTGGAAACTGACACTTTTAGCAAAAGTTTTACTTATTTGTTAAATTCAGTAGTATTTTGTCAGATTTTCAAAGGTCCAACTCATAATCATAACCACAAATTAGATTTAATTAGAACTTACAAAGTTAAAATTCAAAATTTAAACATTACTCTATTAAATGAAGTTATTTCCGATCACTACTTAATTACGTTTTATTTAGTTCTGCCCTTACCAATACACTCACAGATTAAAACAAAGTCATCTAGTCTTTTTTTTTTTTAATTAATTTTATTACAATCCATACAAAGCAATCAAGTTTTTACAAAAAGAAAAATTGAGTTAAGAACAGATTGATCCCCACCCCTGAGAGAGAGAGCAAGCCAAACGGCGTAAAATTCAAGGCTTGTAAACATACCTAAGTTAATAAATTCTCTGTGCTTCATGAACTTATTTTAAAATATTACTGATTAGATCCTGCCATGTTTTGAAAAAAGTCTGTACGATCCTCTAACTGAGTATTTGATTTTTCCAATTTCAAATAATATAACACATCAGTTTACCACTGACTTAAAAGAGGAGAGTTTGGGTTCTTCCAGTTTATCAGAATAAGTCTGCGTGCCAAAAGCGTAGTGAATGAAATCACAATTTGTTTGTCTTTCTCCACTTTAAGCCCCTCTGGAAGAACCCCAAACACAATTGTTAATGGGTAAGGAGGGATTGTGAGTCCAAGGCTGTCTGAGAGGTAATTAAAAATTTTTGTCCAGAATAATGTTAATTTGGTGCAGGCCCAGAACATGTGACCCAGTGAGGCTGGGGCTTTGTTGCAACGTTCGCAGGTTGGATCATGCCCTGGAAACATTTTGGAGAGTTTTAGTCGAGACAGATGTGCTCGATATATAATTTTGAGTTGTATAATTGTATGCTTTGCATATGGAGCTCAGTGAATTCTCTGCATTGCTACTTTCCACTCCTTTTCTGATATATTAATTGAGAGATCTTTTTCCCAGTGTCCTCTTGGATCTTTGAAAGGGAGGGATTGTAAAATGATTTTATATATTGTAGAGATGGAGTCTAAGTCCTTGAGATTGAGCAATATTTTTCCAGCATGGATGAGGGTGCAAGATGAGGAAAATCTGGAAGGTTCTGTTTAACAAAGTTCCTGATTTGAAGATAGTGAAAGAAATGTGTAGCTGGAATGTTAAATTTGGAATGTAATTGTTCATAGGATGCAAAGACGTTGTCTATATAAAGATCTCTAAGCAAGTTAATTCCAAATTTTTCCAGATATAAAAACTGCATATGTTTGTGAAGGTTGAAAGAGGTAGTTCTCTTGCAGTAGTGCCACAGATAGAAGCTTCTCCGTCTTAAAATGCTTTCTACATTGGTTCCAGATTCTAAGTGAGTGGAGCACAATTGGGTTATTTGTATATTGCCGATAACGTGTGTTTATTGGAGCACAGAGCAAGGAATACAAAGAAGTACTGCAGGATTTTACTTCTATTGCGGTCCAAGCCTGTGTATGTTCTTCTATTTGTGTCCAGGTTCTTATCGCCTGTATATTTGCTGCCCAGTAATAAAACTGGAAGTTAGGTAGAGCCATGCCGCCTTCTGCCTTTTGTCTTTGTAGGGTCGCTCTTTTGATGCGTGGATGTTTTGAATTCCAAATAAATGAGGTTATTGTTGAATCTAATTGCTAAAGAATGATTTATTAATGTATATTGGATGTTTTGAAATAAAAAGGAGCTTAGGAAGAATATTCATCTTAACAGTGTTAATTCTTCCAGCTAGTGTGAGATGAAGGGTTGACCATCTATGCAAGTCTTGTTTAATTTTTTACATGCAGACGGTGAAATTTTGTTGATATAGAGCTTTATGTTTACTTGTGATGTTTATCCCTAGGTATTTAAACTGTTCTGCAATGATAAAAGGTAGGGTATCTAATCTAATATTATATGCTTGAGAATTCACTGGAAAGAGTACACTTTTATTCAGATTAATTCTGAGACCAGAGATCTTTTGAAATTCTGTGAGTGCTGCTAAGACTGCAGGCACAGAATTTTCTGTGTATACAGTACCATATCATCTGCATATAATGAGATTTTCTGTTCCAGTCCTTCTCTGCTAATCCCCTTTATCTGATCAGTATTTTGACAATGTATTGCCAGTGGTTCAATGGCAATCGCAAACAGCAGCGGTGACAAGGGCATCCTTGTCTAGTGCCACGCTCTAGTTTAAAGTAGTCTGAGCAAATGTTGTTGATGCAAACTGAAGCTTCTGGGTTAGTATACAGTAATTTAATCCATGCACAAATGTTGGGCCAAACCCAAACTTCTCCAATGTAGTAAAAAGGTATTTCCATTCAATCATGTCGAATGCTTTTTCTGCATCCAATGATAATAATATTTCTGGGGTGTTTGATTTAGTTGGTGAGTATATTACATTAAACAGGCGTCGAAGATTTGAAGATAAGTGTCGGCCCTTAATACATCCAGTTTGGTCTTGTAATATTACCGAGGGGAGCACTTTCTCCATCCTTCTAGCTATGATTTTAGAGAGTATTTTAACATTGTTATTCAGAAGTGAAATTGGTCTGTATGATGCACATTGTAATAAGTCCTTATTTTGTTTTGGAAAAACAGTGATTAGTGCTTGGTGAAAGGTTTGAGGAAGAGATTGGTTATCTCTGGCTTCTGTAAATGTTGCTAATAAGTGGGGAGCTAGCTGAGTGGAGAATTTCTTGTAAACTTCTGCAGGGTAGCCATCAGGGCCTGCTGCTTTCCCGCCTTGGAGTGACTTTACACTGTGTGCACAATTATTAGGCAAGTGAGTATTTTGACCATATCATCATTTTTATGCGTATATTCCAACTCCAAGCTGTATTAACTTGAATGCTTATTGGATTTAAGCACGTCAGGTGATGTGTATTTGTGTAATGAGGAGGGTGTGGCCTAAGGAGATCAACACCCTATATCAAGGTGTGCAGAATTATTAGGCAGCTAGTTTTCCTCGGGCAAAACGGGCCAAAAAAGAGATTTAACTGACTCTGAAAAGTCAAAAATTGTAAAAAGTCGTTCAGAGGGATGCAGCACTTTTGGAATTGCTAAGATATTGGTGTGTCATCACAGAACCATCAAACATTTTGTTGCAAATAGTCAACAGGGTCGCAAGAAACGTGTTGAGAACAAAAGATGCAAATTAGCTGCCAAAAGATTTGAGAAGAATCAAACGTGAAGCTACCAGGAACCCATTATCCTCCAGTACTTTCATATTCCAGAGCTGCAACCTACCTGGAGTGCCCAGAAGTACAAGGTGTTCAGTGCTCAAAGACATGGCCAAGGTAAGGAGGGCAGAAACCCAACCACCACTGAACAAGAAACATAAGTTGAAACGTCAAAACTGGGCCAAGAAATATCTGAAGACAAATTTTTTTTCAAAGGTTTTATGGACAGATGAGATGAGAGTGACTCTTGATGGACCAGATGGATGGACCTGTGGATCAGTAATGGGCACAGAGCTCCACTCCAACGTGGAGGTGGGGTACTGGTATGAGCTGGTATTTTTAAAGATGAGCTAGTTGGACCTTTTTGCATTGAAGATGAACTCAAAATCAACTTCCAAACCTACTGCCAGTTTTTCAAAGACACTTTCTTCAAACAGTGATACAGGAAAAAGACCATGATTTTTATGCAGGCCAATGCTCCATCACTTGCATCGAAGTTCTCCACTGCGTGGCCAGCCAGTAAAGGCCTTAAAGATGAAGGAATAATGACATGGCCCCCCTTCCTCATCTGACCTAAACCCTATCGAGAACTTGTGGGCACTTCTTAAACGCTAGATTTACGGGGGAGAAAAACAATACACCTCTCTGAAGAGTGTCTGGGAGGCTGTAGTCACTGCTCCACAAAAAGCGTCAACAGATCAAGAAACTGACAGACTCCATGAATGGAAAGGCTTATGACTGTTATTGGAAAGAAGGGTGGCTATATTGGTCATTGATTGATTGATTTATTTTTTTTTAAATGTCAGAGATGTTTATTTGTAAATTTTGAGGTGTTTGTTTATTATTCTCACTATAACAGATGAAAATAAACAAGTGAGATGGGAAAATTTTCATTTTTCCTTTAGTTGCATAATAAATCTGCACACTAATAGTTGCCTAATAATTGTGCACATATGTATTCCCCTGATGATGTTCACACTCACATTTCCGTTGTGAAACATTCAGGTTTATTAACATTTTGGACTGACTGATAGCACTGTGTTTGTTCCATATTAAAATTAATCCTCAAAAATACAACTTAATAATAATTGTGCACACAGTGTATAGCATCTAGTAATTCTGATAACGCCAGAGGTTTATCAAGTTCCTCCGCACTAAAAGCGTCTATTTGTGGTATCTGTAATGTATCCAGAAATGCATTAGATTGTGTATTGTCTTCTTTAAACTCAGTACTATACAGTGGTGTGAAAAACTATTTGCCCCCTTCCTGATTTCTTATTCTTTTGCATGTTTGTCACACAAAATGTTTCTGATCATCAAACACATTTAACCATTAGTCAAATATAACACAAGTAAACACAAAATGCAGTTTTTAAACGATGGTTTTTATTATTTAGGGAGAAAAAAAAAACCAAACCTACATGACCCTGTGTGAAAAAGTAATTGCCCCCTGAACCTAATAACTGGTTGGGCCACCCTTAGCAGCAATAACAACAATCAAGCGTTTGCAATAACTTGCAATGAGTCTTTTACAGCGCTCTGGAGGAATTTTGGCCCACTCATCTTTGCAGAATTGTTGTAATTCAGCTTTATTTGAGGGTTTTCTAGCATGAACCGCATTTTTAAGGTCATGCCATAGCATCTCAATTGGATTCAGGTCAGGACTTTGACTAGGCCACTCCAAAGTCTTCATTTTGTTTTTCTTCAGCCATTCAGAGGTGGATTTGCTGGTGTGTTTTGGGTCATTGTCCTGTTGCAGCACCAAGATCGCTTCAGCTTGAGTTGACGAACAGATGGCCGGACATTCTCCTTCAGGATTTTTTGGTAGACAGTAGAATTCATGGTTCCATCTATCACAGCAAGCCTTCCAGGTCTTGAAGTAGCAAAACAACCCCATACATTACACTACCACCACCATATTTTACTGTTGGTATGATGTTCTTTTTCTGAAATGCTGTGTTCCTTTTACGCCAGATGTAACGGACATTTGCCTTCCAAAAGTTCAACTTTTGTCTCATCAGTCCACAAGGTATTTTCCCAAAAGTCTTGGCAATCATTGAGATGTTTCTTAGCAAAATTGAGATGAGCCCTAATGTTCTTTTGCTTAACAGTGGTTTTGCGTCTTGGAAATCTGGCATGCAGGCCGTTTTTGCCCAGTCTCTTTCTTATGGTGGAGTCGTGAACACTGACCTTAATTGAGGCAAGTGAGGCCTGCAGTTCTTTAGATGTTGTCCTGGGGTCTTTTGTGACCTCTCGGATGAGTCGTCTCTGAGCTCTTGGGGCAATTTTGGTCGGCCGGCCACTCCTGGGAAGGTTCACCACTGTTCCATGTTTTTTCCATTTGTGGATAATGGCTCTCACTGTGGTTCACTGGAGTCCCAAAGCTTTAGAAATGGCTTTATAACCTTTACCAGACTGATAGATCTCAATTACTTCTGTTCTCATTTGTTCCTGAATTTCTTTGGATCTTGGCATGATGTCTAGCTTTTGAGGTGCTTTTGGTCTACTTCTCTGTGTCAGGCAGCTCCTATTTAAGTGATTTCTTGATTGAAACAGGTGTGGCAGTAATCAGGCCTGGGGGTGGCTACGGAAATTTAACTCAGGTGTGATACACCACAGTTAGGTTATTTTTTAACAAGGGGCAATTACTTTTTCACACAGGGCCATGTAGGTTTGGATTTTTTCTCCCTAAATAATAAAACCATCAGTTAAAAACTGCATTTTGTGTTTACTTGTGTTATATTTGACTAATGGTTAAATGTGTTTGATGATCAGAAACATTTTGTGTGACAAACAAGCAAAAGAATAAGAAATCAGGAAGGGAGCAAATAGTTTTTCACACCACTGTATAGGGATTTATAGTAGTCTCTGAAAGTGTGCATTATATTTTTGTGTTCAACGATTTTATCTCCGTTCTTGTTGGTGATTACCGAGATTGCGTTGCACACTTCTTGCTTGTGAATTTGTTGAGCTAAAAGCTTATTAGCTTTCTCTCCATGTTCATAGTAATGATGTCTGGATTTGTAGATTAGTTGTTCAGTTTCTTTAGTTGTCAAGAGGTTTAATTCCGAATGTACAGTAGAGCCTACCTCCTCCTATGTAGAGTCTCGCTTGGTAGTCTGGCGTGTTCTTCGTCTATTTTAGTAATTTTGCTTTTTATCTCTGCTAATTTCTTCGCTTCGGATTTATTTCTGTGGGAAAGATATGAGATAATCTGTCCTCTTAAGAAGGCCTTAAGAGTTTCCCAGAGTATTCCTGCAGAGATCTCGGGTGATGTATTTGTCTCTAGAAAGAATTTGATTTTTTGAATATTAATTCCATACATTTCTCGTCAGCTAATAGAAGCGGGTTCAGGCGCCATCTGCGGGGTGAGTGTATGAGGCTTAGTAATTTTAGCTCCAAGATCATAGGTGCATGGTCAAAAATAACAATAGCATCGTATTTGCAAGATTTAATCTTGGGCAAGAAGTTATTTTCTATAAAGAAGTAATCAATCCTTGAGTAGCAATGATGTACTGGTGAGTAGAAAGAATATGTTCTTGAATTTGGGTTTAAAAACCTCCAGGGGTCTGATAAGTTGTGATCAGTTATAAACTTTGTGAAGGAAGTCCTATCTAAAGTGGATTTAGAACACGATTAAAGTCCCCAGCCATTATAACTTTATGAGTGTTCAGATTGGGAATGGATGCAAATAAATTTTGTATAAATTCCTTATCATCAACATTAGGTGCATAAACATTTATCAAAATCATTTTACAGTTACATAAGTCTCCCAAGACCATTACATATCTCCCTTCAGGATCCAATACTACATCTGATGCTACAAATGGTACTGTTCTATGTATGAGAATTCCCACACCTCTAGTTTTCTTCGTAAAGTTTAGATAGATTAGGTATAGCTCAAGCCTGCTCTCTTTCTCTCCCCCCCTTAACCCCCCACCCTTCCTTTTTGCCTCCCCAAGTGAGGCTAAAACCCACTTCACACAGTCCCAGTCCTCTGACATACCCAGAGACAGAGCACGTCCAAAGCAAAACAAGCCCCAATGCAGCAGCGTTTTAGGGTTAAAAGATAGAGATATCTATTACCAATATACAGTAGTCTTTTAAAAAAAAAAAAATAAATAAAAAAACCCGGGTGATGGTGTTAAAAATGTGTCCAGAATAAGCATAACAAGTCTTAATGCAGTAATAGCAATAACAATAAACCAAGGGTATGATATTGAACAGTCTCCCAAAAAAAAAAAAAACATAAAAAAGAAAAAGTAATTGAGCACAATAAAACATAAACAGATAGCGCCCTAGTAATACTAAGTAATAATGAGAACATATGTTGATAAAAACCCGTATTTTAAAACGAATAGATCAGACAGTAAATTATTAATCCTTGCTTTATCATTAACCGCCATGACTCACTATTATGCATCAGAATAGTCCCGGAATCAGCTTTCTTAATTCCTTTTCTGCTTCTTCCTTGCTAGCGAAGACATAGAATTGACCCTGCCATTCCACTTTCAGTTTTGCCGGATACAAGAGGCTGTATTTGACGCTGGCTTGTCATAACCGCTGTTTTTTTAATGTTGTAGAAGGCTGCGCGTTTAGTAGCTGTTGCTGGAGAGAAGTCAGGGAAGATTTGGTTATTTTCATATATGATATCTTCCTTGTTTCTGAGGAGTGCCATGAACTCTAGCTTAAATGATATTCGTTCAAAACGAACTATAAAAGATCTGGGTTTAACGGTATTTCATCTGCGTACGCAGTAAGCCGCTGCTATCTCAGATTCTGCTTTAAAGTCATCCCCGATTATTTTAGAAAAAAGTTCAGCTGCGAATTTCACAGGGTTTGAACTTTCTTGATTCTCAGGCAGACCTTCAATTCTGACATTAGGCCCTATACCTTCTACTTCCATCTTCCAAAGCAGCCAGTCTGTCTCCGAGTTTTTTGTATTCGGAGCTGACATTTTCTGCTTTTTCTTCAGCACTGGTAGCAAAATTTTCGGCTATTTCAATCCTAGTCGTGAATGTCTCCTTGAGATCCTCTAATTGATCAGTAAGTATTTCAATTTTCCCCAGCACCTGTCGCATCTCCACTTGCATTTCTTGTCGCAGCCTTTCATTTGCCTGTTGCAGCATCAGCCGCTGCGTTTCGTTTGCTTGTTGCAACTCCTGTTTCAGTCTCTCATGTGCCTTTACCCTTGCTTTCTCATTTGCCTTTTCGGTTTTCTTTATATCTTGCATGAGCTCAGAGAACATCACCTGCAGTTTAAACATTTCAATTGTGCTTTCTTGTACCGTAGGTGAAGCATCAGGCTCTACTGTAGCCGGTGTCCCCGCTATCCCAAGCTCGCGTGGAGTAATTAAGATTGCGGACTGTAAGGCCTTTTACAGTTTCAGGTGTTCTTCTCCGATTAGCGAGCTATCGAGATCTGCACTCACGATCGTACATTCGCTCCCCTTTTCACTCTCAGCCGGCGATGATGTAGCGGACCGTGGTCCGGAGGAGTCTGTACTTTCGCCCATCTGATCCAGGTCTCTCTCTGAAAGGCCGTATCTTGAGCTAGGGCTTGCTGATCTTAGCTTGGGTGCGGCTTTAGCTTTCGATTCTTTCGGACACCCTTTCTTGTTGGCCATGTTTATATATTTTTACATATATACTGTAGCAGTCTCCTTGGGTTGAATAGATACAGGATATCTCAGCATAATAAGCAAATAATATGAAAATAACACCGCTGCTAGCGGAGCTCCACTTCAGACATCCATCTCTCACATCAGACGAGACCAACTCTCTCGCTTTAAAATTTATAGACTCAAGTAATTCAAGTATAATTGTGGAAAACCATTTAGATCAGCTAACATCACATTATAATATGGAAGATGCTCTGGACGCAGTGGATCCTTTTAAAACAAAAGTGATTAAAGCACATAGAAACTCACCCTGGTTTAATGAGAACACTCAAGTTCTTAAATTAGATTGTTGAATACTAGAGCACAGATGGAGAAAAACAAAGCTGCAGGTCTTTCAAATTGCATGGACAGAGAGTATTAAAAAATATAAAAAAAGCTCTCTTTAAAGGTTTCTCAGACTACTATTCTAAAACAATAGATAACAATAATAATAATAATCCTCAGGTACTATTTATAACAGTGGCTAATTTAACAAATGGGAATTCAGATCTACAGTGCAAAACACCAACAGACATTAATAGTACAGACTTTATGAACTTCTTTAATGAGAAAATAAAACATATAAGATCCCAGATTTCAGCATCACAGTGCAAACTGTATACTAGTTGGCAGACCCTATCGCACCTTGCATTCAACGCTTAAAAAAATGTAATTCTGTGACAAAACTATCCTTTCAGCAATATCTTTTAACGGTAGCAAAACTTTACACTGGCTGTTGCAGACTGAAATCAAAGGCTTCATTTTGGGCGCATATACCATCAGCACGGCACTGCCAGATCTAAACAGTAGTGGGGCGAATTGCTCGCATACTGAAGTGACTTTAGCTGCAGGTGAAACTTCCATTTTACTTATGGTGTCAAGCAGAGTTGTGTCGAGATGCAGCAGGTCTGTTGTTATGGTTCTGCCTTTGTCCAGAAATGGCTCCATAAACTTTATGACCACAGACTCGGAAAGTCTTTGCCCTGAGTGTAACTCTAAACACAGTTCTCAACAAAATGTTGCCAGATGTCCAAGATCGCAGCAAATCTGTCTTTGTTGTCAAAGCGCAAATGCCGACTGGTGGTCTGATAGCGGCCATGGGACATCGTATTTTTGATTGCCGGTACAACAAATAGTTTTGAGCAGGCATTAATCACAGAAGCAACTATGGCCATCGCTGCTCTTGTTATTAAAAAAAAAAAAAATGGAGGTAAAAGGCATCAACTCAGAGAGGGAGAGGCAAGTTTGTTGTACCATGTGAACATCACTGACAGAATAAAACTGAATAATAAAAAACATGCGCAAACTTTTACAAGTAGCCAAAAATTACACCAGGTGTTACAACTCAAAACAAATGTATGTTTTTTTTGTTAAATTATAGTAATAATAATAGCAGCTCACTTACTCAAAAAGCAGAGTACCCGGCCTCGAACCCAGAACTTTTGGGTTATAAGGTAGCAGTTCCTTATATCAGTTCCTCTGCACCATTAAGGAATACATATCAACTTCCAATCAATTGACATTTGAGCTTGGGTTTTTAACTCATTGACAGTAACATGAAAATCGAATGATTTTTGTAGAGATGCACAATATATCAAGAACTGTATTGTTATCGGCCGATGTTCACAAAAAATGACAACATCAAAATCAGTCAGATGTGTACATTTTAACAAATACAGCCAACCAATGTAATTCAGGCTTGTCAACGCTGTCAATTCACTAAATAATTAAATGTTGTTTTCATTGTTAGACGAGGCAGATATTAAGCTGTAGAAAAACATGCATGCAAGCACAGCCCCCCTTGTGCTCACAAAAAAAACAAAAAAAAACCTTGCAGGGTTTTCTAGTTTTACTGACAGGAGTAATACTATCCACCTGCAGAGCCACAGCACCGTACGTCACCGCAGTTCTAGACCCACAGTTACAGACCCAGAAGTGACGTCTCTGTCGTTTCAGGACCGACTTCGTAAAATGACTTTTGGAAGATTTGGGAGGTCTCAACAAAGCCCAGAAAGTAACGTCGGGTCAAAGATCTGTTCAGAAACCAAATAATACATATCATTGTGAAGTTCAGAGGGTTTCTGCTATCACGTCGTGTCATATATCAAACTAAACAATACGGATTGTTTCTGTGAAATACACCAT
The DNA here is from genome assembly GCF_016835505.1 of Polypterus senegalus. NCBI lineage: Eukaryota > Metazoa > Chordata > Cladistia > Polypteriformes > Polypteridae > Polypterus > Polypterus senegalus. The sequence goes on along the minus strand of NC_053157.1, from coordinate 99,039,321 downwards.
TAACATTTACATTGTGTTCGAGTCTGTGGGAACCATTAAACATGTCGACAAAATTAAAATCATCAAGATCTGTGTTAACTAAAAACAGTTTTTTGTTTACATTCATGAAACGAAGTATGCAATGTAATTATAATGTTTACACCACGTTAGAGTTTGGTAAAATGTTAATAATAAAAGTGATTACGCTTTTTAAAATGTACTATGCATGTGTGCAATATTGTTCTAAACCAATTTAGAATAAACATTTAGGCTATCTAATATTTTTAAATATGCATGTGAAGAAAACGGCAATACATATTCTACACTGAATTAAATAATAATATCTTCACTAAATAAAGATAAATACAGAATATAAAAATTATTCAAATAGAATAAAAGACAATAATGCAGACTAAAATACAACATATAATACTACAAACAAATCTTGAACAAATAGGATAAATTATGATAAAAATGCAAATCCTGAGTACCTGGACAGATAGAGGGGCTAAACTGAAAGAAGGAGCAGAATGTCAGGTCTGTTTAATGTCCTCTTAAACAAATGAGTTATAACAAATGAAGTGAGTCATACGATCTAATCAATTTCGGGAGGTCATTCCACAGTCAGGGAGGTCATTCCACAGTCAGGGCGCTATATACAGCTGAAGGCCCTGCTGTCACCCACAGAGTGCAGTTTAGTGGGGGGCATAGAATCAGAGGAACTTAGTGGGCAGATTAATAACAATTTGATATTCAATCCTGTAAGACACAGGGAGCCGTGAAGGTGTAGTAGGATGGCTGTGATGTGCCGTCTGTTGTTGGTTTGTGTCAGGACTCTTACAGTTGAGTTTTGAAACAGCTGGAGTTGTGATAGAAGATCTGAAGGGGCACCTGCCAGTAGAGACTTACAATAATCAATGTGCGATATGATAAAAGCAGGGACAAGTTTCTCAGCATTAGAAAAGGAGAATGAGCAAACATAAGAAATGTGGCACAGGTGGAAGTAAGAAAGTTTCTTAATATTGTTTACATGGGAGAAATAAGAAAAGGAGGAATCAAAGTGACACCAAGATTCTTAGCAGAAAAAGAAGATCTGATGAGATCATCGCCCAGAATGGTTGAAGAGGAGCTTGTTTTCTTAAGTTGCACTTTAGTGCCACTTTGCAGGAGTTCAGTTTTGTTGCAATTTAATTATAAAAAGTTTTGCTCTGTTCAGGTTTTACTTTAATTTCACTGAGGCAAGTTGTGAGCTGAGAAAGCTGTGATGAAGTGTCACTTTTAACACTGAAATAGATCTAAGCATCATCTGCATAAAAAGATAAGCCAGTCCAAAGCTATAAATAATGTGCTCAAGGGGAAGCACAGAGATACTAGAAGAGCAGAGAATGTCATTACATTAACAAAGGGAAGTCAGATGGAGAAACTTCTGTGAGAAATGAAGGCATGAGGGTTGCCCTGCACATGATATAAGCTGCATGGCCACAATGCCATATGCAATAACTTACTTTTACACAAACTGGGACAGTAGCTCCTCAAGAGGAAGATAACAATGCTTAGCACAATAAGGAAAAATAAGCCAGAGCTCCCATCTCAACTGCTGGCCACAAAGAATAGGCCAGTGAAGACATTATAGTTTGTCTAAACAAATGACACATCCTTGGTGCACGATGTGATCTGCACAGGGATAGGAGATTCCATGGCTAGAAATGATAATGAACTATAATGCTACAAAAAGAGGAGTGAAGAATTTAGACAAAACATTACACTGGATGCTGGCCACAGGCAATTTTTTCAAAAGACTGAACATCTCAGAAAAAATACTTTTGTCATCTGGCCAACTTTGAACTGAGACTGGAACAGGGAGAAGGAGAGGAACAGGGTAAACCATTGGTGACACACCTCGCATGCTACTGGGACAACATGTGCCAAAGACCCCAGCATGTACAGCCATTGTGTCGATTCAACAGTCCAATCCACAGTGGAACCAATGACAGCACCCGTAGTGTGTAGGCAAAGTGAGTGTGTTTGTGTGTCTCACTGTGTTATTTTAGCCCACTGAACTGTACAGTTATTAGAGTATTGTGTAGAAAATGAAAATATTCAGTTCTGCATGATAAATAAATAGAATGTGATCTGAGGGTAAAAAGTAAACAGGTTATTTACATTGCTTGTTAAAATAAAGTGCCCATCTGACTTAAAAAAAAAGAAGTCCCTCAATAGTACATACATAGCAAAAATGTAATCAAAAGTTGAGATTCAAAACAATTATATTTCATGCTTCTCAAAGAGAAATTAAAATATGATGTTTGTAAACTACTGCATTTGTGAAGGCCTGAAGTGTGAGGCTCTAAAACTATCATTTAGTGGATTTCAGTAATGTGTGTAGTAACTTAGAAAACCAAAATAGTACATTAAAATATGCTGCTTAAAAAAATTAAGGGAACCCTTTTTAATGGGAGTATAGCATCAAGTCAATGAAACTTGCGATCTATTGATCTGGTCAGTGACGTAGCAGAGGGGCTTGGTCATCAGTTTCAGCTGATTTGGTGCACGGTTGGGAACTGAGACGACCCCCAAAACAGAAATGAATGGTTTAACAGGTGGAGGGAGGCCACTGATATTTTTCCCTCCCCATCTGTTTTATCACTTGTTTTACATTTGGCTACGGTCAGTGTCACTACTGGTAGCATGAGGCCATACCTGGACCCTACAGAGCTGGCACATGTAGTCCAACTTCTCCACAACACATCAATATGTGCCATGCCAGAAGGTTTCCTGTGTCTCCCAGCACAGTGTCAAGGGCACTGAGGAGATTCCAGGAGACAGGCAGTTACTCTAGGAGAACTGGACAGGGCAGTAGAAGGTCCTTAACCCATCAGCAGGACCGAAGGAACAGAATGAGCACTGCCAGAGCAGACAAAATAACCTCCAACAGGCAGGCCACTGGTGAGAATGTCTCTGAGCAAACAATCAGAAACAGACTTCATGAGGGTGGCCTGAGGGCCCGACATCCTCTAGTGGGTACTGTGGAGCTCAACTGGCAGTTGCCATAGAATACCAGAATTGGCAGTTCCACCACTGGTGCCCTGTGCTTTTCACAGATGAGAGCAGGTTCACCCTGAGCACATGTGACAGACGTGAAAGGGTCTGGAGAAGCCGCGAAGAACGTTAGGCTGCCTGTGACATCATTCAGCATGACTGGTTTGGTGGGGGGTCAGTGATGGTATATCTGGGGAGGCATATGCTGGTGACACACAGACCTCTACAGGCAAGACAATGGCACATTGACTGCCATTAGGTATCAGGATGAAATCCTTGGACCCATTGTCAGACACTTTGTAGCTTATGTAATGTCCAGGGCAGCCCTCATGCCTTAATTTATAATATAACTAGCAGAATACCCACGCTTCGCAGCGGAGTAGTGTGTTAAAGAAGGTACGAAAAAGAAAAGGAAAAATTTTAAAAATAACGTAACATGATTGTTAATGTAATTGTTTTGTCATTGATATGAGTGTTGTTCTCATATCTATCTATCTATATATATATCTATCTACAGTATCTATATATATATATATATATATATATATGTTGTTCTCATATCTATCTATATATATATATATATATATCTCTATCTATCTATCTATATATATATATATATATATATATATACGCGCTTGGCAGCTGAGAAGTAGTGTGTTAAAGAAGGAAAGAGAAAGAAAAGGAAACATTTTGAAAATAACGTAACATGATTGTCAATGTAATTGTTTTGTCACTGTTATGAGTGTCGCTGATATATATATATATATATATATATATATATATATATATATATATAGCAAAATACCAGCTTCAGCGATGTCATGGGTTTAAGAAGTTATGAAAAGAAAAGGAAACATTTTAAAAATAATGTAACATGATTGTCAAAGTAATTGTTTTGTGTATTTGGCAGCGTCACAAAGTTGTTTTCGTAGCTGCATCAGAAAATGTACCACACGTCTGACACGCCTTCTTTTTACTGTTTTCTCAAAGCTTGGATTGCTGCTGTCATATATATATACACACACACACACACACATACATACATATATATATATACACATACATATCTTCATATCTACATATCTATATATACATATCTACATATACACACATATATATATACATACCTATCTACATCATATATACACACACATACATACATACACACACACAAATTATATATATGTGTGTATGTATGTATGTATGTGTGTGTATACAGTATATATATATATATATATATATATATATATTATATATATATATATAATGTAGATAGGGGTGTGTGTGTGTGTGTATATATATATATATACACATACATACATATATATACTTATGTGTATGTTTGTATGTGTCTATATGTGTGTGTATAGCTTTGGTCACTGAGTGCAAGGGAAAAATAATAAAATATAGTCTATAAGTTATTAAACAGTAAAACATTAACGTTTTAAGAAGTACAGGTACATTGAGCCCTACTGGAGTGGTTGGGTAAACTACATTTTAAAGACTGTGTAACACAACAGGTAAGTAACTAACAGCAGCTAAAATATATATGGATCATCTCTCGGTAGTAGATCCCTTTTGAAAGGCGCTACACGACGGCTGTGGTATAGAAATTACATTTTCTATGTGAACGTTCAAATTTGTGCCTCTGGTAATGTGCCTTACCGGCATTTAAAGAAAATTAGTTTTGTGTCCTCTGCACTGTTAAGAGAGAAAGGCTTTGGTTTGGGATAAAAGGTGTAAAGAAAGGAAAGTTGCCTTTTTCTTTTATATAGTATAGAGAGATGTGTTCGCTGACGTTATGATCGCCTTTTGGGGACAGTCGCGTGGGTCTTGTGTAGACTGGTGAGACGTCCCTGCCATTAATCAGCTGTGATGGCACTGTCAGTCCTCCACTCGTGTGCGTGTCTTCATAATCCGAGGTGATGACCTCATAATCGTATACGTGCAAAAGAAAGTGTGAATCACCTTAATATTATTTTTCCGTGGTGTAGAAAAGGGGTCCCGTGTTTGCACTTGTCTGGGCTATAGCGCAGGGGGAGGATGAAAAAAATTAAAAGTGCTCACTTTGACTTAAGGCAGAAGCGCAGTCAGCGTCTCAAAGGCCGGCACAGCTATGCGGCGCTGGCTGCTCGACTTTGCTGGGCAGGAGACCACAGTTTTGCAGACACGCTCATGATATCAAAAGTCTCAGCGCTTTTGGAGGTCATTCATATATTATATATATAGCAAAATCCCGCGCAGAGGAGAAGTAGTGTGTTAAAGAAGTAATGAAAAAGAAAAGGAAACATTTTAATAATAACGTAACATGATTGACATTGTCATGAGTGTTGCTGTCATATATATGCCTGCCTAAATAAGTCACCCTTGCTTTGCTCTTACTTTATTTACCGTTCATTTAATCATGGCTATTGGCGGAAAAATTATAAAATGGAAGGAGGATGGCTTTACCAAAACAATTATTGATGGCGAATCGATTATTCATAAAGCTTGAATTGGTGATGTTTTTCTGTGTTAACCTCATATTTTTCAGACTTCTTCTCAAACTAAGGTGGTGCGAGGGTAAAATGAATCGGGATGCGCTGATCAATGTAATCCGTGTACCAGGAAATCATGCATTGACAAAAGCCCCTTTGCTTGTAATGCAAAGTGTGATTAAATGCATTATTTTTAACGCGTTATGGAGCACATGCATCGAAGCTTCTCAGCTGTGCTTGTGCTAAGAAAAGGAAAGATTTTAAAAATAACGTAACACGATTGTCAATGTGTGTAAGTAGTGCCTGGAGGATTCAGTGTGGAGAAACTCGAGAGATAGCGTGTGTATTAACTTGTGGATTTTTCTGTGAGTATTTGGTGGCAGTCTGACGAAGTTGCTTCGAAAGACGGCATTAGCCGCGGAGCTCAGCTCAGACCGAAATTAGATGAATGGGAGGGGAGATGATGACGTGACTCCCCACCGCCTTTAACTGTCAATCCCCACAAACACAGTCTCGGAATTTGCATAAGCACACCTCTTCACCTACAATTTTAACTCAGTTACAAAGTGATCAAAACTCTCGTTTATATCCTGCGTCCTCTCATTAAACTTGTATCCCGCATTACCTGTGGGCATGTGAAACGCCAGCGGTAGCCTGTCTATGAACTTAATTTAAAGTTTAGGTTTACACCTTTCTTTCTTTCTGAGGCAGCAACACTCATAAATATGGTAGTATATGTCACTCGCTCGCTTCTTATTGTTTTTCGCTGCCTTCTCAATTATATAATGCATGTTTTCTTAAGCGCTTTTTGGAGGTCTTCCTGGTTTTCTACGCACTGCGTTGACAATCAGTTCACGTGATTACGTGGGAGGCGTGATGATGTCACACGGAACTCCCCCACGTCATTCCAGCTCAACTCCATTACAGTTAATGGAGAAAAATACCTTCCAGTTATGACCATTAGGCGTAGAATTTCGAAATGAAACCTGCCCAACTTTTGTAAGTAAGCTGTAAGGAATGAGCCTGCCAAATTTCAGCCTTCTACCTACACGGGAAGTTGGAGAATTAGTGATGAGTCAGTGAGTGAGTCAGTGAGTGATTGAGTGAGGGCTTTGCCTTTTATTAGTATAGATAATTAAGTTATCTTAATTTTATAATATTATATTATATCACAGCTCCAGCTCATTCAAAACTCAACTGTCCTGACACAAACCAACAACAGCGAGCACATCACAGCCATTCTGCTGCACCTTCAATGCTCCCTGTGTCTTACAGGATTGAACATCAAATTCTGTTACTGACCTGCCCACTAAGGTCCTCTCATTCTGTGCCCTCACTAACCTGTACTCTGTGGGTGACAGCAGGGCCTTCAACTGTATATAGTGCTCTGACTGTGGACTGACCTCCCAAAATTAATGACATCAGCTCACTCACTTTATTTGTTTTTAACTCATTTGTTTTAAACTCATTTGTTTAGGAGGACATTAAACAGACCTTACATTCTGCCCCTTCTTTCATTTTACCCCCTCTATCTGTCCAGGTACTCAGGGTTTGCATTTTTATTACAATTTATGTTGTTTAAGATTTATATGTTGTATTTTAGTCTGAGTTATAGTCTTTTATTCTATTTGAATGTTTTATACATCCTGTATTTATCTTTATTTAGTGAGATATTATTTGTAGCCAATGTTATGTCGGTCCTGTTCTTTCTGAATTTTGGGCATAAGAAGGGTGCTATATAAATAAATTGTGTTCTTATTAGTAATTTTTTTTCTTTTGATGGCCCATAGTTTATAATAATAAGTGACAAAAACTAGAGAAGTTATATATAATGCAATTAATGTATAGCATAATTCAGTGTAGAATATGTAATGCTGTTTTCTTCACATACAGTGCATTTGGAAAGTATTCACAGCACATCACTTTTTCCACATTTTGTTATGTTACAGCCTTATTTCAAAATGGATTAAATTCATTTTATTCCTCAGAATTATACACACAACACCTCATAATGACAATGTGAAAAAAGTTTACTTAAGGTTTTTGCAAATTTATTAAAAATAAAAAAACTGAGAAATCACATGTACATAAGTATTCACAACCTTTGCTCAATACTTTGTGGATGCACCTTTGGCAGCAATTACAGCCTCAAGTCTTTTTGAATATGATGTCACAAGCTTGGCACACCTATCCTTGACCAGTTTCGCCCATTCCTCTTTGCAGCACCTCTCAAGTTCCATCAGGTTGGATGGGAAGCATCGGTGCACAGCCATTTTAAGATCTCTCCAGAGATGTTCAATCGGATTCAAGTCTGGGCTCTGGCTGGGCCACTCAAAGACATTCACAGAGTTGTCCTGAAGCCACTCCATTGATATCTTGGCTGTGTGCTTAGAGATGTTGTCCTGCTGAAAGATGAACCGTTGCTCCAGTCTGAGGTCAAGAGCGCTCTGGAGCAGGTTTTCATCAAGGATGTCTCTGTACATTGCTGCAGTCATCTTTCCCTTTATCCTGACTAGTCTCCCAGTTCCTGCCGCTGAAAAACATCCCCACAGCGTGATGCTGCCGCCACCATGCTTCACTGTACGGATGGTATTGGCCTGATGATGAGGGGTGCCCGGTTTACTCTAAACATGATGTCTGGCATTCATACCAAAGAGCCCAATCTTTGTCTCATCAGACCAGAGAATTTTGATTCTCATGGTCTGAGAGTGTTTCAGGTGCCTTTTGGCATACTCCACGTGGGCTGCCATGTGCCTTTTACTAAGGAGTGGCTTCCGTCTGACCACTCTATCATACAGGCATGATTGGTGAATTGCTGCAGAGATGGTTGCCCTTCTGGAAGGTTCTCCTCTCTCCACAGAGGACCTCTGGAGCTCTGACAGAGTAACCATCGGATTCTTGGTCACCTACCTTACTAAGACCCTTCTCCCCCGATCACTCAGTTTAGATGGCCGGCCAGCTCTAGGAAGAGTCCTGGTGGATTCAAATTTTTTCCACTTATGCATGAAGGAGGCCACTGTGCTCATTGGGCCCTTCAAAGCAGCAGAATTTTTTCTGCGCTCTGTCATGAACTGTCAACTGTGGGACCTTATATAGACAGGTGTGTGCCTTTCCAAACAGTGCCACTGTCTCCAACCCATATACAAAGCTGGTCTCACTACTGTCCTACAGACCTTCCCTTTCACTCTTGCTGATAACTGTCTGTCACAAATTAATCCTGACACTCTTCTCCACCCATTTCACCCTGCCTGCAGTCTCTTACCTAAATGTGAGAAAAATCATATATATTACACTTTACAAATGATGGCTTTCTACACTTATTATAAGTACAGTACTGATCTCTACTTTTAAAAATCTGTTTCTAAACAAAGATCAAAAATCCTATCAATTTCTGATGCTCAGTTTTATTAATAAATGAGACAATTAAAATAGAAACAATCTTTACATTTTTAAATATAAAGTTATAAAACAAAACATAACTAAATTAATAAATCTGTATATTGGCAGACTACTAGAACAATATCAACATACCTTTACGAATCTTTTGCTTTGGTTTTGGCGTTTCTACTGGAACTTTTCCAACATCATCTTGAACACTGGGTACAACATAACACATCAAATCTAAGAGATTTTCACAAGTCAGCTGTAAACCGAAAATGAAGAAACTTTAGTCTTCAGTTATATAGTTATTCCTTTGCAATTTGTGGGGGTTAGGGGTGCAGAACATCTGTAGCGAATGCAAAAATCCACAAATACATTTTGGAGCCTTGATTATAAAGTATTCTAAGTTTATAACATTAAATTTGACAAAGATGTATGGTGTCCCCAAGGCTAATAACATAGTCCCATAGCTTTTTAATGAACTGTAACTTTTAGCAAAATGTAACTTTTAATACATTTATGTAAGTATTTATGGTAGTAAATGGTAAAAATGATATATTACAGACACAAAAGAAATCCAACAAAACATTAAGCTCAAGATAATAAAAATAACACCTTCCAGTTACCGTAGATCCCGGAATATAAGCCGACCCCCTTCTCTACCTACTAAATTACATGTATTTGCCGATGACCGGTATTTAAGCCGACCCCCTTCTCCAAGCAAAATTTTCTAAATTTCCTTAAAAGTGTCTCTTCAGGTATATTTATCATGTTTACTGGCGAGAATTTGAGTGCCGGCATTTTTGATGGAAACCAGGAAGTGATTGTGGAGAAGTTTGGTAAAATGAAACCTTTGTGTTGAGACTACAGTAATCCCTCCTCGATCGCGGGGGTTGCGTTCCAGAACCCCCCGCGATAGGTGAAAATCCGTGAAGTAGAAACCATATGTTTGAATGGTTATTTTTATATATTTTAAGCCTTTATAAACTCTCCCACATTGTTAACATTATTAGAGCCCTCTAGACATGAAATAACACCCTTTAGTCAAACGTTTAAACTGTGCTCCATTACAAGACAGAGATGACAGTTCTTTCTCACAATTAAAAGAATGCAAACGTATCTTCTCTTCAAACGAGCGCCGTCAGGAGCAGAGAATGTCAGAGAGATAGAGAGAGCGTGACAGAAAACAATCAAAAAATCAATACGTGCTGTTGGGCTTTTAAGTATGAGCACCGCGATAAAGCAGCCGCAAAGAAGGGAGCAATGTGAAGGTAGTCTTTCAGCATTTTTTAGAGTAGCCTCCGTATCTTCTAAACAAACAGCCTCTGTCCAAACAGCCCCTCTGCTCACACCCCCTCCGTCAGGAGCAGAGAACGTCAGAGAGAGAGAGAGAGAGCGAGATTAAAGAAAACAATAAAAAAATCAATACGTGCTTTTGGGCCACCGCGATAAAGCGGCATTTCTTAGAGGAGTGTCCATATCTTCTAGGCAAACAGCCCTTCTGCTCACACCCCCTCCGTCAGGCGCAGAGAATGTCAGAGAAAGACCGAGAAAAGCAAACAATCCGCTCGGGGAAGCACATTGTATATCATTGAGGAGTTTTAGTTAATATGTAATACATGCTCTGATTGGGTAGCTTCTAAGCCATCCGCCAATAGTGTCCCTTGTATGAAATCAACTGGGCAAACAAACTGAGGAAGCATATACTTTAAATTAAAAGACCCATTGTCCAGAGAAATCCGCGAACCAGCGAAAAATCCGTGATATATATTTAGATATGCTTACATTTAAAATCCGCGATGGAGTGAAGCCATGAAAGTCGAAGCGCGATATAGCGAGGGATCACTGTATATACGCAAATACGGTACATCGGCGGGTGGATTTCCAGGGACTTTTAATAACTTAAATATGCAATACAGTGGACCCTTGACTTACGAACTTAATTTGTTCGCGAAGGCTAACCCATAATGCGTTCCGAACCTCCCCCTGCAACACTTACAACCTTTTCATAATAAAAAAGGGTTGTATAATGTGCACAATTTACCAAAACACCAATAATTTTTCTAATGTACTAACCAAAAAGTTATAAAAAGTGCCTAGCCTACCAGAAGTAGGCTAGATTATGCTAGGGGCATGGCGGTGTGCATGGTCACAGCGGCTCAGGGCTCTCCTTTTCAGTGCACTTTGCTGTTGTTTTTGTACTTTTTTTGCTTGTTTGTGCACGATAGGTTCAGCGAACATCTGCTACACCATTCAGAACCTTATAGACATCGGTGTCCAGAGCCAGACACCTGTTTCGAGTGTTGTTCATCAAACGCACAACATCCCAGACAACAAAGCGAGACCAGCGGGCTCTCCGTGGATTGTTGTCGGGTATAGGAGACGACGCAGACGTAGGAGGGAAAGAAAGCAGAAGCGGGGCCGCAGATCCGGCGTTATGCTAAGGCTAAAAAAACAGCCATACAAGCCCTATACAGAACTTTTTTTTTGCAACTTCTTTCCATTTTTTCGCACCATTTGTTTATTTGCTTGTTGTGTTCTATACATATGTCTGCACTGAAGGAGCTGCTTTTAATCTCATTGTACATGTGTATAGTAACAATAAAAGGCATTCTATTCTATTCTATTCTAGAAACAACAGTTTCATACTGTACTCACCTTTTTATTTGACATCTTTAAACTGTAGAAAGGGATGAGGAGGAGAATGAAACAGAAGGTGGTTATTGTTTAGAAGGAGCCTCCGTATGCAAATCTTTTCTTTGTAAAATTGTCGAAATGGTGGATTTCGACATGCTGTACATATTAGTGAGATCGGTCACACGAACAGCACTCTCATATTTCAACACCATTTCCATCTTCGTTTCGATTGTGTGATCGCTTTCTTTACCTTCGTTACCTTCTCTTCCTTCCTTAGCAATTATGTGTCTTGCTTGCATGGTCTTAGTGAATTATATATATATATATATATATATATAGGTAAATCACTGCAATGACCGAAATTACATCCACAAACACATGTATCTGGGCTCCGATTGACGCTTACTAACGCTCTCGGTTGTTTGTTTACAATTTCGCAAGTGGATACACGTGACCGCATTTGGGTCGAAACGCAAGATGTTGGTCGTAAATCAAAACAAAAATTTTTATTTTAAACTTCTCAATAATTTATTATAAATTTTATTAATAATATCAACAACTAAAACACTTTTTTGAATAAATTCTTTATTTAATTTAAAGTACCAGCATGCAAAGTTACTTCTTCATCTGAAAGATGCCGTCTGTGGTTTCATCATTAATTACTTCCATATTCATCGGCAAAACCGGCATTGCGCTGGAAATCTTGAATCTGAAACAATACGTGCTGTGTAAGCCGACCCTCAAACTCCAAGCCAAAAATCTAGGACGAAATTCTCGGTTTATATTCCAGAATCTACAGTAAGCAGATGCAGATGATGGTGGTGTAGTTACGAAATTAACAGCTTCCTCAAAGTTATGTAAAGTTTTGTCCTACTGTGATGCCAGTGTACCTTACTGCTCTACATGTACAATCCTACCAAATTTCAGCTTTTTAACTAACTGGAAAATATTGTTTTGTTCATGACTGAAAGAGTGAATAATCTTTGCATTTTATAAACTGCTCAAAAAAATTAAAGGAACACTTTGAAAACACATCAGATCTCATTGGGGAAAAAAATCATGCTGGATAGCTATACTGATATGGATCGGGTAATGAGTCAGGAACGAAAGGATGTCACATCGTTTGATGTAAATGAAAATTATCAACTTACAGAGGGCTAAATTCAAAGACACCAAAGTGAAAAAGTGATGTAGCAGGCTAGTCCATGTTGCCGAAATTTCACTGCAGCAACTCAAAATCCTACTCAGTAGTTTGTAAGGCCCCCATGTGTTTGTATGCATGCCTGATAACGTCGGGGCATGCTCCTAATGTGACGACGGATGGTGTCCTGTCCTGGGGCATCTTCTCTCAAATCAGTACCAGGGCAACCTGGCAGGGTCGGATGGACCGAAACATAATGTCCCAGAGGTGTTCTATTGGATTTAGATCAGGCAAGTGTGGGGGCCAATCAATGGTATCAATCCCTTCATCCTCCAGGAACTGCCTGCATACTCTCACCACATGAAGCTGGGCACTTTCATGCACCAGGAGGAACCCAGAACCCACTGCACTAGCATAGGGTCTGACTATGGGTCCAAGGATTTCATCCCAATGCCTAATGGCATTCAAGGTGCCGTTGTCTAGCCTCTAGACGTCTGTGCGTCCCTCCATGGATATGCCTCCCCAGACCATCACTGACCCACCACCAAACCGGTCATATTGAGCAATGTTACAGGCAGCATAACGTTCTCCATGGCTTCTTCAGACCCTTTCACGTTGGTCACATGGGCCCAGGCTGAACCTGCTCTCATCTGTGAAAAGCACAGGGTGCCAGTGGTGGACCTGCCGATTCTGGTATTTATAGCAAATGCCAATCAAGCTCCATGGTGCCAGGCAGTGAGCACAGGGCCCATTAAAGGATGTTGGGAACCTCTGGCCACCCTCATGAAATCTGTTTCTGATTGTTTGGTCAGAGATATTCACACCAGTTACTCTACTGGAGGTCATCTTGTAGGGCTCTGGCAGAGCTCATCCTGTTCCTCCTTGTCCAAAGGAGCAGATACCAGTCCTGCTGATGGGTTAAGGACCTTCTACAGCCCTGCCCAGCTCTCCTAGAGTAACTGCCTGTCTCCTGGAATCTCCTCCATGCCCTTGAGACTATGCTGGGAGACACAGCAAATCTTCTGGCAATGGCACGTATTGATGTGCCATCCTGGAGAAGTTGGACTACCTGTGCAACCTCTGTAGGGTCCAGGTATCGCTACCAGTATTGACACTGACAATGGTACCAGTAGTGACACTGACTGTGGACAAATGCAAAACTAGTATAAAAAAAAAAAAAAAACAGAAGAAATGAGAAGGGAAAATGTCAGTGGCCTCCAACTGTTAAACTATTCCTGTTTTGGGGGTCATCTCATTGTTGCCCCTCTAGTGCACCTGTTGTTGATTTCATTAACACCAAAGCAGTTGAAACTGATTAACAACCCCCTTTGCTATTTAACTGACCAGATCAATATCCCAGAAGTTTCATTGACTTGCTTCTATACTCTGATTAAAAAGTCTTTCTTTAATTTTTTCAAGCAGAATATATACACTTACAATTCTGGATGTTTAACTGATTTATCTTTTGCAGTACTGATATTGCCCACTAAATACAAGGCCGGGTTTACACATCACGTAGCGCATGCTCCAGAAGACTCTACTGCTACGCAAGCATTATACTGTTTATACTTGCGAGCACATTTTACGTAAATTGGGAAGACGCCACCAGGTGTCAGTGCAAGATATGATTACAGTGAAAAAAACATTTGGCTTCCCTGTGTTGTGAATTGCCTGAAACATCCATTAAATTCAGAGGACACCTTGCAACAATATCTCTGAAAAGGATGTTTAATGATTATATCTATCAATTCAGGGATGCCCCCATTCCAGCAGGCATCGGGCGCGAGACAGAAACAATCCCTGGACGGGGTATCAGCTCATCACAAGGTGAATACAAGCACACACATACACTAACGTCATTTTAGTGTCACCGAATCCCCAAATCTTCATGTCCTTGGAAGGAAACAGGAGCACACTGTGGAAACCCACCAGGAAAACATGCAAACTCCAGACAGAGAACACCAGGGATGTGACTCCTTGCAAGGCAGCAGCACTACCACTCTGCCATGGTGCTGTCCTCACTTGTGTAATTATTAAAAGAATTCATTATTTAAATGAAGTTAACAATTTATCTGTAAAATGTAATATACATACTTTAATGCATTTCATCATGAAAGTGATATCAAGTATAAATCTAAGGATTCTAAATGAGCAGAGTTATATATATCATTGATTAATGTGTTCTTTGGGGCAAGTGCTGCTTGCCGCAGCTGTCAGTTCAGGAGGAAGACCCAAAAGCATGTAGCGATTAACAACTGGATCAGTTTTAAGACGACGTTTACAACAGTCTAGTTTAAAGATAAAATAAACTATGAGATTAAAGTGGACATTTCAAGATTAAAGATATAAAATAGACCTTTTCACTGTGTCCTTATTTTTTGTCTTGGTAGTTCATTCAAATATACTGCGTTACATTCTGATACTGTTGTGAAGGTGCAGCAAAAAAAAAAAAAAGAACGGGACAGAAGATGATATGTGAGACTTTTAAAATGTATTGTGTCATTACATTGGGGAATATGTGATGCTTGAATATAAGAGCACCACGAATACATTTGCATGTTACCATTTTGTTTCACCACATCGAACCATTCATCAAACAACAAAGCAACTCACAAGGTACTGCAACTCTCACACAATTTCTGAGGATGTGCTCAGAGGATGCGTCAAATGAATGCCAGGAATGTGTGGCAGCCATGATGCATGCACATACGCATTCTGAGTGTGAAGTATAAACCAGCCCTAAGGCAGCCAAAGTTAAGTCTTAATATCAAATCAACTACTTTCAGCAGCACATGCTTAATTTCAGAACGTATGATTTCCATTAGCAGTTGTAGACACTTTATACATTTTCAATTACTGTAATCATGGAAAGTTTAGCTTTGTCATTTATCCACACCCCTCCTGAACTTGTGTTTGAACTAGCCCGATCCACTCCAAAGGCAAATATTTTTCCTATCTGCTAATTCATATTATTGTGGACAGATCTCAATAGCAAAGTTTGATTTTGTTTCATGCTATATGTGCAATGCAATAATGCTTGCAGGATGAGCTTAAATAGGGTCAGGAGCAGTGACCAAATATGAAACATTTCAAAGTACAGTAACTTTCTTGGCTTCAGTCACTGGTGAACTCAAGGTACCCTAAATTCTCCTTTATATAACAGTTGCTACTAATTTTGTAATGTATTTGACCAATTTACCATAACTTTTTTGTGTATAAATGATGTATGTTTCAAACCTATGCAACAAAAGCAGAGTTTACATTACCAAGCAGTACAACAAATTCTTTATGCCATCAACTAGACACAAAGAGATTATCAAAAAATCCTTCATATATATGTAGCAAGGAAACAGGATAAGAAAATTAAACCCATATTTAATTGCGCAACAAAGGAAAATCATAGTTCAGCCTGTATGAATAAAAAGGCATTTTTGAAATTTTGAAAACATGGTTATCTAAAAAATGTTTAAACAAAAAATAAGTAAATAAATTAAATCAACAACAATTAACAACAATACAAGTGACACAGGGGATAGATATTGTAATATGAAAAAAAAATTTTGAATAAGTCACATGCACATAATTATGAACCACTGTTTACTCAAATCAAGCAAACAAAGTATATGGATGAGTGGATGGAAAATAACATAACTAAAATGGGAAAAAGGGTTCTAAAGATTTCATGATTACATACCTAATGTTACAAAGGTTCCATAATTGGCTGCATTTTGTCATAATCAGTGACATACTTCAGTATCAAACTATTAATGGTTTAACAATAGTTGTACCGTTAAGAGTAATATGTAGATGGAATTAGGCAATCAGCTGAACACTGACTTTTCAAAAATATTTTGAACCCCTAAGGGTTCATGTTTTCCAGGAACTGAATGAACTACAGTTTGTGTTCCTCTCCTCTGTATCTTTTTCTATTTACTCTTTTATCATTAAGAGCCTTGTGCGAGAACTTTAATGTAAATGACACATTTTAATACCTTTCAATGTTTTATTTATATAAATACAGTATATACAGCATAATATACAGTCATGGCTGAAATTATTGGCACCCCTGGAATTTTCCCAGAAAATGCACAATTTCTCCCAGAAAATTGTTGTAATTACAAATGTTTTGGTATATACGTTTATTTCCTTCATGTGCATTGGAACAACATAAAAAAAACAGAGAAAAAAAGACAAATCTGACATCATGTCACACAGAACTCCAAAAATGGGATGGACATTGCATCAAATTGGACTACATGGCTGTCTTCCCAGAAGGAAGCCTCTTTTAAAGATGATGCACAAGAAAGCCCGCAAACAGTTTGCTGAAGACAAGCAGACTAAGGACATGGATTACTGGAACATCATGGTCTGATGAGACTAAGATAAACTTATTTGGTTCAGATGGTGGCGAACGTATGGGGCAGCAACCAGGTGAGGAGTACAAAGACAAATGTGTCTTGCCTATAGTCAAGGATGGTGGTGAGAGTGTCATGGTTTGGGGCTGCATGGGTGCTGCCGGCACTGGGGAGCTACAGTTCATTGAGGGAGCCATGAATGCCAACATGTACTGTGACATACTAAAGCAGAGCATGATCCCCTCCCTTCAGAAACTGGGCCACAGGGCAGTATTACAACATGATAACGACCCCAATCACACCTCCAAGACGACCACTGCTTTGCTAAAGAAACTGAGGGTAAAGGTGCTGGACTGGCTCCAGACCTAAACCCTATTGAGCATGTGTTGGGCATCCTCAAATGGAAGGTGGAGATGCAAATTCTCTAACATTCACCAGCTCCGTGATGTAGTCATGGAGGAGTGGAAGAGGATTCCAGTGGCAACCTATGAAGCTCTAGTGAACTCCATGCCCAAGAGAGTTAAGGCAGTGCTGGAAGATGATGGTGGCCACACAAAATATCGACACTTTGGGCACAATTTCAACATTTTTCACTTAGGGGTGTAGTCACTTTTGTTGCCAGCGGTTTAGACATCAATGGCTATGTGTTGAGTTATTTTGAGGGGACAGCAAATCTACACTGTTATACAAGCTGTACACTGACTACTTTACATTGTATCAAAGTGTCATATTTTCAGTGTTGTCCCATGAAAAGATATAATAAAATATTTACAAAAATATGAGGGGTGTACTCACTTTTGTGAGATACTATAACTATAAATAACACAACAGAGTCCCAACTGAAAACTTACTCTGTATTCGCCAAGTGCGAAGTGACAAGAAGCCAGTTGGATAAGAGGCCGATGCTGTTCTAGGGAACCTTGGCAAGGAGACTGCTGATGAGTTGAGAGAATAGCTGTCAGCTGATGGAGACTTGCAATGGCTTTTCTGTAATGGCCCTAAAAAAGAAACATACTGTATAAATGAATATATCATTTTAACTAAAATTAAAGATATACAACAAAGCTTATAATAAATTATAATTAATGCAATTCAAAATTATAAACATGCTTCCTCTTTAAAATTACCTGCATGAAACCCAATTTATTTTATGGTATAACAGTGCAGAGCTGTGTGTCTATAATTACAATACCTTTCTGCAGCTTTCATTATATATTCTAGTAGTGTATTGACTTAAATTAACATAACTAAAACAAGCTCTCTTTAAAGAAACAGGACAGTACAGTTTATTGATAAAACATTTTTGTATTTGATATACTTTATTAACTTCTGAGGAGAAACTGTCTTTTCGTATGACCTTTGGGGGGGTCAGAGCACACTGTCAGCTATTGTACAGTGTCCCTGGAGCTATTTTTCAGGTTAAGGGGTCTGCTCAAGGGCCCAATGGAGTAAGATCCCTTCTGGCAGTAACAGGATTTGAACTGGCAACCTTCCAGATACCAGTGCATATCCTTAGCCACAGAGTAACAACTCCATCCTAAGTCATACAGAAGTAAAAGTATCTTATAATTACAGCTGTTTTAGCTGGAGGGTCTTTGGAGTAACCATATCAGAGTGCATTTGACTGGAGAAGATGATTATCATTGAATGTATAATAACTGTGATTTTCTTTGCTCTTACTATATCGTGACTTCTTCATTATTGCCATGGTGCAGATGGGTCTTTCATATACACAAACATATACAGTGGTGTGAAAACCATTTGCCCCCTTCCTGATTTCTTATTCTTTTGCATGTTTGTCACACAAAATGTTTCTGATTATCAAACACATTTAACCATTAGTCAAATATAACACAAGTAAACACAAAATGCAGTTTTTAAATGATGTTTTTTATTATTTAGGGAGAAAAAAAAATCCAAACCTACATGGCCCTGTGTGAAAAAGTAATTGCCCCTGAACCTAATAACTGGTTGGGCCACCCTTAGCAGCAATAACTACAATCAAGCGTTTGCGATAACTTGCAATGAGTCTTTTACAGCGCTCTGGAGGAATTTTGACCCACTCATCTTTGCAGAATTGTTGTAATTCAGCTTTATTTGAGGGGTTTCTAGCATGAACCGCCTTTTTAAGGTCATGCTATAGCATCTCAATTGGATTCAGGTCAGGACTTTGACTAGGCCACTCCAAAGTCTTCATTTTGTTTTTCTTCAGCCATTCAGAGGTGGATTTGCTGGTGTGTTTTGGGTCATTGTCCTGTTGCAGCACCCAAGAACGCTTCAGCTTGAGTTGACGAACAGATGGCGGACATTCTCCTTCAGGATTTTTTGGTAGACAGTAGAATTCATGGTTCCATCTATCACAGCAAGCCTTCCAGGTCCTGAAGCAGCAAAACAACCCCAGACCATCACACTACCACCACCATATTTTACTGTTGGTATGATGTTCTTTTTCTGAAATGCTGTGTTCCTTTTACGCCAGATGTAACGGGACATTTGCCTTCCAAAAAGTTCAACTTTTGTCTCATCAGTCCACAAGGTATTTTCCCAAAAGTCTTGGCAATCATTGAGATGTTTCTTAGCAAAATTGAGACGAGCCCCAATGTTCTTTTTGCTTAACAGTGGTTTGGCGTCTTGGAAATCTGCCATGCAAGCCGCTTTTGCCCAGTCTCTTTCTTATGGTGGAGTCGTGAACACTGACCTTAATTGAGGCAAGTGAGGCCTGCAGTTCTTTAGACGTTGTCCTGGGGTCTTTGTGACCTCTCGGATGAGTCGTCTGCGCTCTTGGGGTAATTTTGGTCGGCCGCCACTCCTGGGAAGGTTCACCACTGTTCCATGTTTTTGCCATTTGTGGATAATGACTCTCACTGTGGTTCGCTGGAGTCCCAAAGCTTTAGAAATGGCTTTATAACCTTTACCAGACTGATAGATCTCAATTACTTCTGTTCTCATTTGTTCCTGAATTTCTTTGGATCTTGGCATGATGTCTAGCTTTTGAGGTGCTTTTGGTCTACGTCTGTGTGTCAGGCAGCTCCTATTTAAGTGATTTCTTGATTGAAACAGGTGTGGCAGTAATCAGGCCTGGGGGTGGCTACGGAAATTGAACTCAGGTGTGATGCCCCCTTGTTAAAAAATAACCTAACTGTGGTGTAATTACTTTTTCACACAGGGCCATGTAGGTTTGGATTTTTTTTCTCCCTAAATAATAAAAACCATCATTTAAAAACTGCATTTTGTGTTTACTTGTGTTATATTTGACTAATGGTTAAATGTGTTTGATGATCAGAAACATTTTGTGTGACAAACATGCAAAAGAATAAGAAATCAGGAAGGGGGCAAATAGTTTTTCACACCACTGTAGGTATGTTCCAGTCAATGATTTGTGCAATGCTATTGTCTATGAGCATGCTGGTAGACAGTTCAATGTTTGTGATAGCTTGGTGGCTAAGATGAGAGTAACAAATGTGTTTGGAAACTGATGCATTGCTCTCATGACCAGGTTACAACAGTGAGGTTTTAAAATAAGTTTTGGAAATGTCAACAGTTTATTTATATGACTGCTGGAGCAATATCTGATGTGTTACAAAGGTAAACTTGTGTAAAAATTCAGTGTACCTCTACGGAAAAAGGAGCCCTGCCAATGTGAAACAAAATAAAGAAGTTGATTTGGCTTGACAGTGATTAATCTTGCTCTCTTCTTACAGAATCTGCTCTAAAATAATACAGTTGAAGAGAATAAAACATACTTGTAATGGAATTTTTTTCTCCACATGCGTTAACTGTCAATAAGCAAGCACAATTAAAAAGAAATCAAGCTAAGTGCCATTTTCCATTTTAGACCTAGAGTGTTTTGGTTATTTTTTTTACCTCCAAGGTGTGGGAAAAGGATATTTAACTGCTTATTAAAGGATAAGTTTGCCATTTTTCAAGTCAAAGTTATTTCTTCACAATAATGGTATACACTAATTTGCACATGAAATTGCTTTTTAAAGTGAAGCAGATTTTAAAAATTAAAAAAAAATAACCATTCCAGTGACAGGCTTACAATGTGATATAAAAGATTAGAAACATGTCAATTTTTCAAGCAAAAAGTGTTATTAGGTATTGATCCCCATCTTGAGAGTGTATTCATGCTGTTTTAAGACAGAAAAAAGCAAAACTCTTTAATGAGATTCAGCCATTCTAAAAGAACACTTGCTTTTCACTTCATTTCACTGCTTTGTTCATTTTTCTCCACAGCAATCTTAAAGAGTAAGGAGCATTAATTTACCTTTAAAAGTCATCACTGAGGTCTGCTATTGACACTGTATGCTGATACCCAAATGTGAACTACTGACTATACTCTGTACTGAACTAGACAATAATAACTTAAACTGTCACACATTTGATTGCTCACATTATTTTAATATATATAAGCCTATTAGTTTATTTCAAAAAGATATAGCCTGCTGCTGTCTTTATCATAATGAATGCTGTCATGCATGCTCGTCAGAGGGTCAACTTCCAAGTTCCGGTAGGTGATATCACCCCAAGCCGAGAGGGGGCACTGCCTCCATTAACTACATTATCTTCTCTTTATTCTGCAGCACGGAAAGACCACCCAGTGAGATGGGCAACTAATTCTGCCCCGTTTGTTTCCTTGGCTACAAATTCAAGCCCATCCTGAGGACCAAGGAGAGGAGCTTCACCAGCTGACTGACAACAGCCTTTTGAAAAGCCTGAATTAACCGATCACTGTGGAATAACCTTATTTGGTTTATACATGCGTTATTCACCATTTAACACTCTTTTATTTTGTATAATTTTGACAAGCAAATGGGGACAACCAGCTTATTTAGTTTTACTCATGTTGAAGTCTAGTAAGTACAGATATACAATATATATATATATATATATATATATAGTCACACACATGTGCATAGGAGGCAGCTAAAGGGCTCGAAGGAAGGTAATTCCACACCAGACCAGGGGAGGAAAAGTGCACTGATCCTTCCTCTTTTTAACTGCAGACACATTACGGGAAATTCCATCTGGCTTCCATGATGACACCTCCGGTCAGGAGCCCCATGACGTCACTTCTGGTCCAGTAGACACCCCTTCTGGTCACGAGCCCAATGGCGTCAATTCCGGTCCAGAAGATGTCCCTTCTGGTCATAATTACCTCAATTCATCCATTTGCAGTCATGAAAAATTAACCGGGTGGCTGCCCCAACTCTTTTTTGTGGCTCTTGTTTCATCTTTGACAACTGGTGTAGTCATCAGGATGATGGGCTCCAAGAAGTACAAGGACCCAGACCTGAAAAACATCAAGGTGTAAAAGTACCGTAGCCAAGTTTGCAAGTGGGAATGTGTCCCGTGGCTCGGAAAGAGCAAGTACAGGCTCCATCTCCAGTACACATAACCGGCCAAACAAGATACCACGGGGAGTGCGTGGGAAGGGCTAACAGGATTGAGCTGGACCAGATGGGGGAGGCAAAGTGGGAGCTTATTATGTTTACTGGAAGAGAGTGCCTTCTTCCCCACCAAGGCAGAGCTCTTGGGTAAACATGGGGGTGCCCCAGACCAATAAGTAAAGAGTAACAAAATAGTGGAGGTTTGATTCAGAATGGCCCACACACATAGAAGTGTACTCTATATGGGCTAAAGTAGGGCAATGGTTAAGGCCAGGTGAAAACAACACCTAACAAATAGTGAAGCTGGTTGTCTGCTACCTTTTACTAAGTAGCCTTCCTGCATATTTCGCCCAGCCGCTCTGGGGATAACAATTCCACAACATGGGACAGCTCATGGAGCTTGTAGAGACAATTAGGATGGCCTTGCAATCTGGGAGGGCAAAACCGTCCCTTAGTCAAGCCCAGTTATCGTGTTATGGTCCTAGTTCCTACCTCTCACTCTAAGTTGCCAGCCCACTTGCAAGGGCCTTATGAAGTTAAGGAGAGGGAAGGACTCGACGACTATTTGGTGAAACAACCCAATCGTCGACTGAGTGAGTGGGTCTATCATGGTAGCCTGCTGAATTCGTGGAACGAAAGGGATCCCAATCTCTCCTCCCATCAGACCTGCTCACTCTTTGCCCACAAAAATAACATTACTTTCGGTGCAGACTTGAGTCCCAGACAAAGATGGGAGCTGGAAGCAGTGATCATTTCTGTCATGGAAGTAGTGAGTGAAGAACCTGGCAGGACCTCTTTGATTGTGCACAATGTTTGGGTATGCCCATATCACCTTCCTGAGGCAAAAATAGATGAAGCAGAGCTTGAGATCAAGTCCACGCTGGAACTAGGAGTGATCAGGGAAAGTCATAGTCTCTGGTCCAGTCCCATTGTCTTGGGACCCTTTGCGGCACTGTGTCCTGTGTCCTGGCATGTTTAATTATTAACAATACTAATTAATTAATTTAATTATTATTGCGGTGGGCTGGCGCCCTTCCCGGGGTTTGTTTCCTGCCTTGTGCCCTGTGTTGGCTGGGATTGGCTCCAATATAGATTATTTAAATGAAGTTAAAGTTTTATTTGTATAATATAATAAACATACTTTGCTGCATTTCATCTTAAAAATTATATTGTCATCATATGTAAATATGCGCTTTATGAAGTAGTTCAGGTTGTACAATATTATAACTGTAGTGCAAGCTTACAGTGAGGTACTTCTACTTATAAGTACAAACAGTTCTACAAGGAGCACTTGAGTGAGTGCGTTTATAGTTCTTGGGATGCAACTGTTTCTGAACCGCGAGGTCCGTACAGGAAAGGCTTTGAAACGTTTGCCGTGTGAAAGCAGTTCAATAGACAGCATGGCTGAGGCAGCGTCTGCTTGATGCTGTATACCGATAATTCTCTTTCTCAGATTCTGTAGATCTTTGATTCCCCACTCAGATACAGTGACATTGATACTCTGAGTGGTGCAGTGAGAGTAATATGGAAAAAGATGATCCGCTTTGGCAACCCCTAACAGGAGCAGGTAAAGCAGCTATTGTATTTAGAATAGTTTGACCATTCCGTGGACCATTATATTATTACTGGTTAATTACAATCAGATGCATTAAACTAATAAACAATATGCAGTTAATTTCAGTTGTGGAGGATGGCCAGCCGTTTATCCCGGCCAATACCCCCAAGCAGCCAGGTGGAGCCCTCCTTGCAGTGGAGGTCCCCAGAAGACCAGCAGGAAATCTTAGACAATGTAGTTTTCATGCGCAGCCCTGCTGGATGCCGTGGGGGCCACTAGGGGATGCTGCAGGGAGGAACAATAGCTATTTTCTATGCCCGGAAGCACACGTGGACAAGAGGAATGGCGTGCTTCCGGGGTGAAGAAAAGAACTTGTACCTGACCTGGAAGTGATTGAGAGTCACATGGACTGGGGATTGGAACACTTCCGGGTCAGGATATATAAAAGTACTGTGAGAGCTCCCAGACGGCGAGCTGAGCTGGGTGGAAGGGTGGCAACGCGTCTGGGAGCTGGAAGATTGGTTATTTGTGATTGGTATTGTGATTTATATGAGAATTGTGGAGGAGAGGGTGTTTTCTGCACTGTGGCAATTTAATAAAGTCAATCTGAGGACTTTTACCTGGTGTCTGGAGTCGTGGACAGGGGTTCAAGGGAGCGAGAGTGCCCCCTATCTACCACACAGTGTATTTATAAAGCCGCGTCAGGGATGTGGATCTGAAAAAGAAAGGGTAACCACACTGGAACAGTAGCACTGCTTTGACGCTGGGTGCCACCAGTCTGCAAAACCGAGCGCAGAACTTTTGTGTGCCAGGGTATGAGGTACCGTGGAAATGTGTGTGGCTTTACGCCAAGTTTAGGTTTTATACATCGCGATTTGTACGTGGAAACGTTCTTACGCAACATTTTTGTGCGTACGCACTGTTTATACAAGAGGACCCAGGTGTTTTCTGACCTATAGCCCTACAAGTATTTGCTTGTTCATTGGAAAAGATCCCCATACACCAACACCCTGTCTCGGGCTCATGACCTCTCGGTCAGGAATGCCTGAGCGGATGGGTCTGGGCTGAGGGGGGAGATTTGACACGCTCGCATGGGAGGCAGCGAAAGGGCTCGAAAGGAGGTAATTCCACACCAGACCAGGGGGTGGCGAGGTTCACTGATCCTTTCTCTTTTTCCACTGCAGACCAAATTCAAATTAATAGCATGAGAATCAATCACAGCCCTAGAATGGTAATTCTAAAATAATATTTATCAGTTTCTGCAATATTTAAAAAAAGTTTTGAACATAACCTGTAAGACAGAATTTGATTCATGCCACAGAAAGTACAACATGGAAGTGGCTTGGCTCTTTCAAAAATCTAAATCTTTCATTAAAAATACATTACCATGTGATCAGTTCTGTTCAGAATTATTTTTATATACAATAGAACCACAACACTGACATTCATGTGTGCATCTTGCCCTGTAGGCTAAGAATAATAACCGAATGTAATGTAAAATGGCACCCATAGGAAATATAATCATATGACTTGAATATTTAACAGCTGGTTATTATAAGCCATGGCAGTTCATCACCACTGAAGAAACAGAAATGCAAGAACAAAAGTAGGATCAGCTGAATTATTCCAAATAACAATAACGCACATAGTACTCATCTCTGCACCTCCGAAACATTAAATATGGCACTATTAAATGTTAGAGCTTTAACTAACAAAACGTTTTTTATCAACGATCTTATTAGTGATAAAAAAATAGATCTTATTGCACTAAATGAAACATGGTTGAATTCAGATGCCGCGGCAGTTTTAATCGAATCTGCCCTCCGGATTACAGTTTTACTCATGCAAACCGCCAGGGAAAAAGGGGGGGCGGATTGGCTAAAATTTACTCGAGCGATTAAAATGTAAAGATGTCAGTTTTGGTAAGTTCAAGTCCTTCGAGTATCTCGCCGTTGTTATTCATGGAGATTCTCAAGTTCTAGTACTATCCGTGTATAGACCTCCTAAATATAACGCGTCATTTTTTGAGGAATTCTCTGACTTAATGTCAATTTTAATTACTAACTATGACACACTCCTAATAGTTGGCGACTTTAATTTTCATATAGATAATCAGTGTGATCTAAAAGTAAAAGAATTTATGAACCTCCTGGATTCTTTTGATTTGAGACAACTCATAAATCAGCCTACACATAAAGCAGGTCATACATTAGACTTAGTGATTACTAAAGGACTGAAAGTTGATATAAAACAGATCATTGATATTGGTCTATCAGACCATTTTCTTCTACTTTTAATATAGAAATAATGATAAAAAACACTCATGAGAAGCATATTGTTAAAAACGCTTCTTTGATTCGCAGCAGCTTTAAAACTTACAAACATTTTAAGCAATCAGTCCGTTTATAGTGCCAGCTATAATAGCGAGGACAATGTAAATAGTAAGGTGGAAAGATTTAATTCTAAAGTGAGAGCTGCTGTTGACATAGTTGCACCTGAAAAGACAGTGAAAAAATCTTCTAGCATTGGTATACCATGGAAGACCCAAAGAGTGTCTGATTTAAAGAGAACATGCCGTAGAGCTGAGCGTCAATGGAGGAAGACTAAACTTACTATCCACCACGAAATATTAAAAGTCAAAATAACAGAATACAATAACACTGTCCGTCTTGAGAGACGCTGCTATTTCTCAAGATTATAAATAACAATGCTAGTAATCCTAGAGTCTTATTTTCAACAATTGATCGCCTACTAAACCCAGGTAGCTCAAAGGAATGCCTCCTAAGTGCTTCCAGTGAAACCTGTGAGGCTGTCGCTGTATTTTCAATCAAAAATTAATGATATTAGAAATAACATAGTATATCTCCCCAACACTAAGGATCCCCTAAACCCCAACATCCTGTTATAAACAAATTAAACTCTTTCACTAGGATAGATTTACCTGATTTACAAAAATAATATCTCAATTAAAACCCTCCACCTCGTCCTTGACCCGATACCAACAAGGTTTTTCAAAGAAGTATCAGGCGTGCTAATTGATAATGTTCTGACATAGTAAATTGTCACTAGATACTGGGGTCTTCCCAGACTGTCTTAAGACTGCTGTAGTTAAACCCCTACTTAAGAAACATAATCTTGACCCTCGCTCTTGAAAATTTTAGACCCATCTCTAACCTGCCCTTCTTAAGTAAAGTTCTAGAGAAGGCAGTCATTATGCAGTTAAATGACCACCTAAATAAACATGCTATTCTTGATAAATTTCAGTCAGGTTTTAGAACAAATCACAGCACAGAAACTGCACTGTTAAAGTAGTAAATGACTTGCGGGTAAATGCAGACAGAGGCCATTTATCTGTTCTCATCCTCTTAGATCTGAGTGCTGCATTTGACACCATTGATCACAACATTCTTAGAAATCGCCTTAGTCAATGGGTGGGCCTCTCTGGCAGTGTCTTAAATTGGTTTGAATCCTACCTGACAGGGAGAAAATATTTTGTTAGTTGTGGGAATTACAACTCAAGACACATGATATCCAATATGGTGTTCCACAAGGCTCTATCCTGGGTCCGCTGTTATTCTCAATCTACATGCTTCCGTTAGGTCAGATTATCTCAGGGCACAACGTGAGCTACCACAGCTATGCTGATGACACACAGCTGTACTTATCAATAGCACCTGATGACCCTGATTCTATTGATTCACTAACACAATGTCTGACTAGTATCTCAGAATGGATGAATAGTAATTTTCTCAAGTTAAATAAAGAGAAAACTGAAATTTTAGTGATCAGCAATAATGGATACAATGAGGCTATTAGAAATAAACTGGATACATTAG
Organism: Polypterus senegalus; assembly: GCF_016835505.1. Lineage (NCBI taxonomy): Eukaryota > Metazoa > Chordata > Cladistia > Polypteriformes > Polypteridae > Polypterus > Polypterus senegalus. The sequence continues at coordinate 99,011,531 of NC_053157.1, read as the reverse complement.
GATTAAAAGTCAAGACGGAGGTAAAAAGCTTAGGGGTGATTGTTGACTGTAATCTGAATTTTAAATCACATATTAATCAGATCATTAGGACAGCATTTTTCACTTAAGAAACATAAGTAAAGTTAGACCTCTTATATCACTGAAAGATGCTGAGAAATTAGTTCACGCGTTTGTTTTCAGTCGACTAGATTACTGTAATGCACTCCTCTCAGGACTACCCAAAAAAGATATAAATCGTTTGCAACTAGTGCAGAATGCAGCTGCTAGAATCCTAACTAGGAAAAGAAAATCAGAACACATCACACCAGTTTATGTCACTACACTGGTTACCTGTGTCATTCAGAATTGACTTTAAAATTCTGCTTATGGTTTATAAAGCCTTAAATAATCTCGCCCCATCTTATATATCGGAATGTCTGACACCTTATATTCCAAATCGTAACCTCAGATCCTCAAATGAGTGTCTCCTTAGAATTCCAAGAACAAAACTTAAAAGAAGTGGTGAGGCGGCCTTCTGCTGTTATGCACCTAAAATCTGGAATAGCCTGCCAATAGGAATTCGCCAGGCTGATACAGTAGAGCACTTTAAAACACTGCTGAAAACACATTACTTTAACATGGCCTTTTTATAACTTCATTTTAATCGTAATTTAACTTAATCCTGATACTCTGTATGTTCAATTCATCATAACAACTATTCATGGTGGCTCTAAAATCGGTACTGACCCCTACTCTCTTTTCTGTTTCTTTTTCCGGTTTCTTTGTGGTGGTGGCCTGCGCCACCTCCACCTTTTTAAAGATTCATGATGCTCCAACAATGATGGACGGATTAAAAGGAAGAAGTCTACGTGACCATCATCATCATCAAGCCCTTCCGTGAGAATCCTAAATCCAAAGAGGACTGTTTCATTTATGTTAGGTAGAATGCCCAGAGGGGACTGGGCGGTATCATGGTCTGGAATCCCTACAGATTTTATTTTTCTCCAGCCGCCTGGAGTTTTTGTTTTTCTGTCCCCCCTGGCCATTGAACCTTACTCTTATTCGATGTTAATGTTGATTTATTTTGTTTTATAATTATGTCTTTCATTTTTCTATTCTTTAATATGTAAAGCACTTTGAGCTACTGTTTGTATGAAAATGTGCTATATAAATAAATGTTGTTGTTGTTGTTGTTGAATATAGCTTGGCAAAGGGGAAATGAACAAAAAACCTATCCTTACCTTGAAAAAATAGTATAGAATTTGTGACAAAATGTACAGCTGTATTTTCAGCTTACTTTTGTTGTAATAAGCAAGCCTCCACAATGCAGTAGGCATGTTGTCTTAATCTGAAACCTTAGTGTTAATTAAGCTTGCGCTTCTGAAAGTTATGTTTGCTTCCGAGAAATACGCTTGCGCTTCTAAAAATTATGCTTGCACTTCTAAAGTTATGAGTACACTTCTCAAGTGTGAACAAACTGTTACAAATACGTTACTGGACACATGAAGCATTCTCTATTGAAGAGCAAACAATCGATTTTTGTTACTATTCATGTGACAAAGGTGAAATGATGGAGTCTTCGATTCAATTGCTGCCTTGATGTTGTATGTTTGTGATCTAACTAGAGGTCTCCAGAAAATGAGTTTTCTAAGCAGCATTTAGTGAACATCCGTTGGCAATCAGCCCTGGCTGTGATGCTAATCCATCACAGCGGTGTGCCATTGGACCCTCTATTTATTTCAATTGCATGTCTTCAGAAGGTCTAGCGTAAAGCCCACAGAGATATGTAGAGAACGTGATCCTGAAGTTATTTGCTTCCAGACAGTTTCTTATTTACACGACTTGTGCAAAGCAGTTACTTATTCATTGTTAAGAGCCAGTCAAAACAGCCTGCAGCATATAAAGGTATTGATGTGCATCAATAAAATGGGCCCTTAATTTGAAAAAAGAAATCAGTTTTCCACATTTTCTGCCTGATCATATACAAACGAGTTATAACAAATTGGACTAACTTAATTTTCAAAGTTTTGTTACAAGACATGTGCCTTTGTTAAATGGCAGTTCAGTTTTGCCCAGCTCAATGACAAACTTGGCACACTGTCTTGTCTAATGAGTAAGATGTACTCTGATGTTTAATGGAAACAGTAAAGCATTAGGTGATGTTGGGCAGCGCTCATTTTCACGGCTTTGTGGCAAGACGGATGCCTTTGTTATCTATGAGTTGAGCAAATGTGTCAAATTGACAGGCTAAGTTGGTACATTCCCATATCTAGTGAATGGAATTAGATGTTTAATGGGCACTGCAGGGGTTTTAGATGGCATTGGGATACACTCATTTTGAGAAAAGAAAGATGCCTTTGTTATTTTGCAGTTGAACCTTGGGTACATGGATCAAATGGAATGGGAAATTTGTCATATACCCATATACTGTATCTAATGAACAGATTTCAACGTGATGTTCGACTGGTGTTATACAAGGTTGTATGCCGTTGACCCACTCTAATTTTCAGAGAGAAGTGAATACCTTTGTTAAAGTGCAGCTTAGTTTTGCTGTCCCAGTGCGGTTACATGGGTCAAACTGGCTGGCAAACTTGGCAATGAAGGAAATTAACTGTGATGTTTAATGGGCACTGTAAATGGTTAAATGGTGCTGGACCACTCTAGTTGTCATAGCTTTGAGAAAATGCAGATGCCTTTGTTAAGTTACAGATTTTTGCACAGACCAATGTGACTACCTGTCTCAAACTGACTGGCAAATTTGTCACATTCCCATTTTTAATGACTAGGATGAACTTTGATGTTTAACAGGCTATGTAAACAGACGTGCAGCACTTGAGAAATGCTGGGTATATTGGGAGAAGGATGTTAAGGATAAGAGCTGCCAAGCAAGAGGAAAAGAGGAAGGCCTAAGAGACGGTTTAGGGATGAGGTGAGAGAGGACATGCAGGTAATGGATGTAACAGATGCAGAGGACAGGAAGATATGAACAAAAGATGATCCGATGTGGCAACCCCTAATGGGAGCAGCCAAAAGGAGATTTTCATAGCCTTGTGACAAAACTCCTTTTTTATGTTGCAGTTGAGATTTGTTTGGCCCAAAGTGCATTCTTTGGTCAAATTGGCTGACAAACTTGCCATATCCAATGAACTGCTTTCACTGTGATGTTCAGTTACCATTGCAAAGGGTTAAATGGCACTGGATCACATTAATTTTAATAACTCTGTGACAAGATGAATGCCTTTTTAAAATTTCATTTTTTGTCCCAATATGGTTATATGAGTCATACTGACTGGCAAAGCTAACACACTGTAAACTGATGAATGAGATTTATGTGATGATTAATTGGCACAGACAAAAAACAAAAGATCTTTATGGTTTCACGGATAGGCTCAAGCTTCTCTGTGACCCTGCTTCTTCTCAGGATACAGTGGGTTTAGAAACTGGATGGATGAATGGACAAATACACAAGTAAAATGAAAATAAATAAAAGTATTGTCACATTGTGACATTAAATAAATAATAACAATATGAAATGAAAGTATAAATAATTAAATGGGTCAGGAAATATGCCCTTTGTTCCTTATTCCTTTATGTCAGTTAGTCATTTTCAAACCTGCTTAATCCTCAACAGGGTCCTGGGGGTCTGCCGGAGCCTATCCCAGCAGGGCGAACATAAATAAACACGCACACAATTTAGTACCACCAAAGCACCTAACCTGCATGTCTTTGGACCATGGGAAGTAACCCCTGCAGACACAGTAAAAACTTGCAAATTGCCATATTTAATGTTATTATGCATTTATTGTCATAGTACCGTCAAGAGGGGGCTGCTTCACAAGTTTTTTATTGTGCAAAGCCCCGATCTTTACGTCTGTTTTGTATATAATTATTTAGGGTTTAGTTTCATAATTCCAAGCCTCCCGTCCCAACCCCAAATCTACCGTAGATCCCGTTATATAAGCCGAGAATTTCGTCCTAGATTTTTGGCTTGGAGTTTGGGGGTCGGTTTATACAACGAGTATCGTTTCAGATTCAAGATTTCCAGCGCAATGCCGGTTTTGCCGATGAAGTAAATAATGACGAAACCACACAGCCATCTTTCAGATGAAGAGGTAACTTTGCATGCCAGTACTTTAAAGTAAATAAAGAATTTATTCAAAAAAAGTGTTTTAGTTGTTGACTTTATTAATAAAACTTATAATAAATTATCGGGAAGTTTAAAATGAAATTTTTTGTTTTGATTTACTTCCAACATCTTGCGTTACGAAACGGATGCGGTCACGTGTATCCGCTTGCGCGATTGTAAATAAACAACTGAGAGCGTTAGTAGCGTCAGTCGGAGCCCAGATATATGTGTTTGTGGATGTAATTTCTGTCATTGCAGTGATTTACCTATATATATATATAATTCATTAAGACCATGCAAGCAAGACACATAATTGCTAAGGAAGGAAGAAAGTGATCGCAATCGAAACGAAGATGGACATTGTGTGGAAATATCACCTCCCTTCCTGCAGCCCAAAGATGTCAAATTAAATGGTGAGTACAGTATGAAATTGTTTCTAGAATAGAATGCCTTTTATTGTCACTATACGCATCTACAATGAGATTAAAAGCAGCTCCTTCAGTGCAGAAAAAAGTTCTGTACAGGGCTTGTATGGTTGTTTTTTAGCTTTAGCATAATGCCGGATCTGCGGCCCCGCTTCTGCTTTCTTTCCCTCCTCCGTCTGTGTCGTCTCCTAGACCCGACAACAATCCACGGAGAGCCCGCTGGTCTCGCTATGTTGTCTGGGATGTTGTGCGTGTGATGAAAAACACTCGAAACAGATGTCTGGCTCTGGACACCGATGTCTATAAGGTTCTGAATGGTGTAGCGGATGTTCGCCGAACTGATCGTGCACAAACAAGGACAAAAAAGTACAAAAACAACAACAAAGTGCACTGAAAAGGAGAGCCCTGAGCCGCTATGACCATGCGTGCGCCATGCTCTAGCTTAATCGAAGTAGGCTAGGCACTTTTTATAACTTTTTGGTTAGTACATTAGAAAAATTATTGGTGTTTTGGTAAATTATGCACATTATACAACCCTTTTTTATTATGAAAAGGTTAAGTAAGTGTTGCAGTGGGAGGTTCGGAACGCATTATGAATTAATGAATTAAGTTCGTAAGTCAAGGGTCCACTGTATTGCGTATTTAAATTAATCAAATTTATAACAAGTCTCCGGAAATCCACCCGCCGATGTACCGTATTTGCATATATAGTTTCAACACAAAGGTTTCATTTTACCAAACTTCTCCACAATCAATTCCTGGTTTCCATCAAAAATGCCGGCAGTCTCAAATTCTTGCCGATAAACATTATAAATATACCTGAAGAGACACTTTTAAGGAAATTTAGAAAATTTTGCTTGGAGAAGGGGGTCGGCTTAAATACCGGTCATCGGCAAATACATGTAATTTAGTAGGTAGAGAAGGGGTTCGGCTAATATACTGGGTTGGCCTGTATTCCGGGATCTACGGTATGACCAAGAGTGCCAAAATCTGAAGGTTGGGAACTGGACACTCGCCTAAGACGTTATGCAAAGTTTTAAACTCATCACTGTTAATTTGTTAACTTCATGCTCTTACTTTTTATTGTTAATTGCATGTTGTCATTGTTTAATTAATTTTATTGTGTCGGTGATATTTTGTTTTTTGCATTTTGCCCTTTGGAGCCACTCTAAGTATGAAGTACGATCTCAATCAAAAATAACTCCAGCATTCTACCTTTGTGGCACATGTGCAGTAACAAAAATTGATAGCTTCTTCCTCGATAGCAAATGTCTTGTACGTCCAATGACGTATTTTTGACAGTTTTTTCACGCCCTTTAAATTGTACACGTAATTTTCAAAAGCAAGCGTTAACTTTTAGGTGTGCAAGTGTATTTTTTAGGAGCAAGCGTAATTTTCAGAGGTGCAAGCATAATTTTCAGAAGAGCAAGCATAATTTTCAGAACAGCAAGCGTAATTTTCAGAAGCAAGCATAACTTTTAGAAGCGCAAACATAACTGACACATGTGAAATGTAAATTTCACTTAAATTATTTCATACCTTTGCTCCTTCAGAGTAAACATTTTAAAAAGTTTTTTTAATTTTATTGTAATCATTTCATACAAATAAATCCATTTTTACAAAAAAAAAAAAATAGGATGAAAACAACTTAACCCCCACTCCTAAGAAAGACAGCATGGCCAACGGAGTAAAACTTAAAGCTTGTAAACATACCTAAATTGATTTGTTTAAAAGGCCAATAGAGATGAATGGAGAAGAAAAAGAAATGCGGAAAGAATTGCTTATTCGGTGCTTTAAGAGCTTATTCTAAAATATTATTGATTAGATCCTGCCAGGTTTTGAAAAAATTCTGTACCAATCAATGTTACGATGCGGGTTCGGCTCCATGCTCCCATCTCTGTTTGGGAGCCCTTCAACCCAACACTGTCGATAATGTTACCGAGTGAGCTAGTCAGTGAAGGCAACAAGTAAGCAAGGGGATGGTAAAAAGTGCAACAGTGCTTTTATTAAAACAGTCAACAAAAACAGTGTTCAAATAAATAAAGTGCAGTGCTTCTCAAAATCTTCATTATATAAATAATCCAATAAAAAAAACATGTGGAGGTTTAAAATCAATAAATAGAAAAATCCTCTAAAAACAACAAGGTTAAAACGATCAGGAAGCAGTCTTTAAAAACACAACAATGACAAGCCTGGTGCATCTTTTCTGTTAGCGTCTCACCTGCTTCTCCCAGTTAGGCTTTGCAGCAGGCGAGACGCTCCCTGCAGCTGCCCTCTTCAACTCCTGCAACGAGACTGGAGACCTCCCGATCCCTGGCTTCGGTCTGATACTCATCCCAGCCTCGGAGACTTGGCTTGCCTGACAACCAGGACGCTCATGCCAGGGAGTTTACCGCCCAAGCCTCCCGACTCCCGCAGCCTTCTCGGCCTTACGCGGCCAGCCATCTTTCTCTGGTTACTCCCGCTACCTGGTCGCTCAGCGGGAGTAACAACAACTCCAACCCCTGGGTGTAGGCCTAACACCCAGGCCCTCGCAGCTTCCCACAAGTGCTCGTTCGCTCGCTCTCCAAATATACCCACCGTGTGGCTCTCTCTCTTGCACCGACCTGCTTCCTCTCTCCCTGTAACCTCCGTTCTCTCTTTCCTTTCCTCTCTCCATCCGACTCGCGCTTTTTTTTATAATGCGAGGGGCCATAGCAGCTGTAGCATATTAGCCACGGGAGCAATCACGGATGTGGGCAGTTTCTCACCTGTGCACGCGGTGAGAAATGCCCACACTGCAGATCGCCCCGTGGCTTGCTATGGCCCAACGCCCCCTCGCTAAGCCGCCGCGAGAGCGGTGATTATTTATTTAAAATGGCCCTTACTGAGAACGCTGTGGACCCGCTATACCACAATCCTCTAACTGAGAATTTGATTTTTTCCAATTTCAAATAGTATAAAACATCGGTTTCTCACTGACTCAAAAGAGAAGAGTTAGGATTCTTCCAGTTTAGCAAAACAAGTCTGCGTGCCAATAGTATAGTGAAGGCAGTCACAGTTTGTTTGTCCTTCTCCGCTTCAAGCCCATCTGGAAGAACACCAAACACAGCTGTTAATGGGTTAGGAGGGATTGTGACACCAAGGCTCTCTGAAAGGCACTTAAAAATTTTAGTTCAAAATGATGTTAATTTGCTGCAGGCCCAAAACATGTGACCCAGTGAAGCTGGGATTTGATTGCAGCATTCACAGGTTTGATCTTGACCTGGGAACATTTTGGACAGTTTTAAGCGAGACAGATGTGCTCGATATATAATTTTGAGTTGAATGACTGTATGCTTTGCACACATGCAGCTCAAGTTTATTCTCTGCATTGCTACCTTCCACTCCTTTTCTGATATATTGATTAAGAGATCTTGTCCCCATTGTCCTCTTGGATCTTTGAAAGGGAGGGACTGTAAAATAATTTTATATATTGCAGTGATGGTGTCTAAGTCCTTGAAGTTGAGCAATATTTTTTCCAGCCTGGAGGAGGGTGCAAGATGAGGAAAATCGGGCAGGTTCTGTTTAACAAAGTTCCTAATTTGAACATAGTGAAAGAAATGTGTTGCTGGAAAGTTAAATTTGGATTATAATTGTTCATAGGATACAAAGATGCTGTCTATATAAAGATCTCTAAGCAATCTAATCCCAAATCATTTCCAGATATTAAAAACTGCATATGTTTGAGAGGGTTGAAAGAGGTGGTTCTCTTGCAGAGGTGCCACAGATAAAAGATTCTCCATCCTAAAATGCTTTCTACGTTGGTTCCATATTCTGAGTGAGTGAAGCACTAATGGATTATTAGTAAAATGGCGATAACTTACATTTGTTGGGGCACAGAGCAGGGAATATAAAGAAGTACTGCAGGATTTTACTTCTATTGCGGACCGAGCCTGTTATGTTCATCTATTTGTGTCCAGGTTTTTATAGCTTGCATGTTTGCTGCCCAGTAATAAAACTGAAAGTTAGGTAGAGCCATGCCACCTTCTGCCTTAGGTCGCTGTAGGGTCGTTCTTTGGATATGTTGATGGTTTGAGTTCCAAATAAATGAGGTTACTGTTGAATCTAATTGCTTAAAAAATTATTTATTAATGTATACTGGAATGTTTTGAAATAAAAAAAGATTAGGAAGAATACTTATCTTAACAACGTTAATTCTTCCAGCTAGAGTGAGATGAAGGGTTGACCATCTATGCAAGTCTTGCTTAATTTTTTCCATACAGATGGCAAAATTTTGTTGATAAAGAGCTTTGTGTTTACTTGTGATGTTAACCCCTAGGTATTTAAACTGATCTGCAATGATAAAAGGTAGGGTGTGTAATCTAATATTACATGCTTGAGAATTCACTGGAAAGAGTACACTTTTATTCAAATTAATTCTGAGACCAGAGATGTTTTGAAATTCTGTGAGTGCTGTTAAGACTGCAGGCACAGAATTTTGTGGGTCTGATATATACAGTACCATATCGTCTGCATATAGAGAAATTTTCTGTTCAAGTCCCTCTCTGATAATCCCCTTTATCTGATAAGCGTTTCAACAGTGAACCACCAGTGGTTCAATGGCGATTGCAAACAGCAGTGGTGACAGGGGGCATCCTTGTCTGGCACCACGTTCTAGTTTAAAGTAGTCTGAGCAAATGCTGTTAATAAAGACTGAAGCTTCTGGATTGGTATACAGTAGTTTGATCCATGCACAAATGTTCGGGCCAAACCCAAATTTCTCTAATGTAGTGAAAAGGTATTTCCATTCAATCATGTCAAATGCTTTTCTGCATCCAATGATAATAATATTTCTGGGGTGTTTGACTTTACTGGTGAGTATATTACATTAAACAGGCGTCGAAGATTTGAAGATAAGTGTCGACCCTTGATAAATCCAGTTTGATCTTGTGATATTATCGAAGGCAGCACTTTCTCCATCCTTCTAGCTATGATTTGTGAGAGTATTTTAACACCATTATTCAAAAGTGAAATTGGTCTGTATGATGCACATTGTAATAAGTCCTTATTTTGTTTAGGAAAGATGGTGATTAATGCTTTGAAAAGTTTGAGGAAAAATTTGATTGTCTCTAGCTTCTGTAAATGTTGCTAATAAAGGGGAGCTAGCTGAGTGGAGAATTTCTTATAAAATTCTACAGGGTAGCCATCAGGGCCTGCTGCTTTCCTGCCTTGAAGAGACTTTATAGCCTCTAGTATTTCAGGTTTATCAAGTTTCCCCGCAATAAAATTGTCTATTTGTGGTATCTGTAATGTATCCAGAAATGCATTAGATTGTGTGTTGTCTTCTTTAAACAGGAGAATATAAGGATTTATAGTAGTCTCTAAATGTACACAATATGTGTTTATAGTCAATGATTTCATCTCCGCTCGTGTTGGTGATTGCTGGGATTGCATTGCGAACTACTTGCTTATGGATTTGTTGAGCTAAAAGCTTATAAGCTTTCTCTCCGTGTTCATAGTAATGATGTCTTGATTTATAAATTAGTTGTTCAGTTTCTTTAGTTGTCAGGAGGTTGAGTTCTGAATGCAGAGCCTGCCTTTTCCTATGTAGAGTCTCGCTTGGACGCCTGGCATGTTCTTCATCTATTTTAGTAATTTCCTCTTAGCTCTGATACTTTCTTGGTTTCTAATTTATTCCTGTGGGAAAGATATGAAATAATCTTTCCTCTTAAGAAAGCCTTGAGAGTTTCCCAGAGTATTCCTGCAGACACCTCTGAGGATCTATTTGTCTCTAGGAAGAAACTGATTTGTTTGGATATGAATTCTGTACAGTTCTCGTCTGCTAATAGAAGCGGGTTCAGACGCCATCTGCGAGGTGAGAGTGTTGGGCATAATGACTTTAGCTCCAAGATCAGAAGTGCATGGTTGGAGATAACAATAGCATCGTACTTGCAATATTTAATCGTAGGCAAGAAATTATTATCTATAAAGAAATAATCAATTCTTGAGTAGCAATGATGTACTGATGAGTAGAACGAATATGTTCTTGAGTTTGGGTTTAGAAACCTCCAGGGGTCTGATAAGTTGTGGTCAGTTACAAACTGTGTAATTGTCTTAGCTGTGTTAGATGTCATCCCCTGTGACAGGAGTCCTATCTAAAAGTGGGTTTAAAACACAATTAAAGTCCCCAGCCATTATAATTTTATGAGTGTTCACATTGGGAATGGATGCAAATACATTTTGCATGAATTCCTTATCATCGATATTAGGTGCATAAACATTTATCAAAATCACTTTACAATTAAATAAGTTGCCCATGACAATCACATATCTCCCTTCAGGATCAGATACTACATCTGATGCTACAAATGAGACTGTTCTATGTATGAAAATTCCCACTCCTCTAGTTTTCTTTGTAAAGCTAGAATGGAACATTTCGCCAGTCCAGTCTTTTTGCAGCCGGAACTGATCCTTGCTTAGTAAGTGGGTCTCCTGTAAAAATACTATTTTAGCTTTTAAACCTGTTAGGTGAGAGAATACTTTCTTTCTCTTTAATTTGTGATTCAGGCCTTTAACATTCCAGCTTACAAAGTTAACTGTCCCATTATGGAGACATTGATTCTGAATTTTGGATGTCATTTTGTAGTCTTAACTGGAAGTGAGACAGCTTTAACCTTAATTTCCACTTTCCCCACGAGCTATTGCCATGCAGCCTATTGTTACATTGATAGTTGTAATTATAAGGGTTAAAAGGATAGATTAGATATAGCCTGCTCTCTTTCTCTTCCTCCCTTATCTCCCCACAACCCCATTTTGCCTCCCCACGTGAGGCTGGACCCCACTTCACAGAGTCCCGGTCCTCTGACATACCTAGAGACAGAGCACGTCCAAAGCAAAACAAGCCCCCATTGGATTAAAAAGTACAGATATCTATTGCCAATATAGTCTAAATACTATATGCCTAAATATAATCATTAACAAACTAAAAGCATAAAATATAATCTTCAGCAATCTTAAAGTATTAAAATAATAAAAACCCAGGGAATGGTGTTAAAAAGTGGTCTAGAATTAGCATAGTAAATCCAAATGCAATAATAACAGTAACAATAAAACAAGGGTATGATGTTAAACAGTCTCCTTTAGGGCAGTGGGGAAAAAAAAAAATTTCTTCCACGCACGCCTATAATTGTAAGTAAAACATAAACAGAAAGCTTCTGAGTAATGAAAAAAATGTATAATTTTAATATCCGTATCATTACAAGTGAATCAGACAGCAGGTGATATCTACAGTACTTGCCATGACAGGATGTGACTCACTATTGTGTTTCAAAAAAGTGTCTGGATCACCTTCCTTAATTCCTTTTCTGCTTCTTCCTTGCTGGTGAAGACATAGAATTGACCTTGGTATTCCACTTTCAGTTTGGCAGGATACAAGAGGCTGTATTTGATATTGGCTTGACGTAACCACTGTTTAATGTTGTAGAAGGCTGCACATTTAGTAGCTGTTGCCGGAGAGAAATCCGGGAAAATACGAATGTGGTTATTTTCAAATATAATTTCTTGCTTGTTTCTGAGACGTGCCATCACATCTAGCTTAAATAATTATCTCTAGAAGCGGACAATAAAAGACCTAGGTCTAAAGGTATTAGATCCGCGTATGAGATAAGCTGCTGCTATCTCAGTATCTGATTTAAATTCTTCTCCAGTTATTTTAGAGAAAAGATCAACTGCGAATTTCACTGTGTTTGGACTTTCACGATTCTCAGGTAGGCCTTCGATTCTAATATTATTCCTTCTGAATCCATCTTCCAGCGCAGCAAGTCTGTCTCCAAGTTTCTTGCATTTAGAATTCGCAGCTGCAGCTTTTCCATAGGCGTTAGATGCCAGTTGTTCCGCTGTTTCAATTCGGGCTGTGAATGACTGCTTAACGTCATCCAACTGATCAGCAAGTTTCTTCAGTTTAGACGTATTTTCTTGGATGTGATCCTCAATTTTCCTAAGTATACCTTTAAAGGTCGCGTCAAAACGGTTGTATAGATGCATTTCCAGTTCTTTAATATCTTCCTTCATATTTTTCTGAATGTCTTTCTTAAGCTCACTTATGGCCGTGGCCGATGTAGTGATCATTTCCTTCAGTTCGGAGAAATTGTTTCAGCTTTCGTGCTCCGCAGGTGGAGTGGCAACCCCGGTTACAGCTGATGTTTCAGGCTCACGAGGAATGAATGAAAGCACGGACGGCAAGTCCATTTCAGGCTTCTACTGGAATCAGCAAGTACTTGTACTCCACATATTGGTCTCTACATCCTAACACTCTACTAGCCTTCTTAATCTCTTTAAGAGAGAATATAGATGTTGATAGTGAGAAGTTCAGCACGACTCCCAGGTCTTTTCTAGAAAGTGTACTTTGACGTTTCAAACCCCCTAATTTGTATTTATGCCTAATATTTTTATTTCCTATGTGAAGTACATTAGATTTAGATTAAATTCATCTGCCGCAAATCTGCTTGGTTGATCTGTAATGATTCAGCTATAATATGGATAGATAGATATCTGATTCTAGGTTATATGCCATACCACCTTTCTTACTATCATCTACAAACTGAACCACCTTGTAACTGATAATTTTATCAATATTATTTATATACTAAAAATAGAGGCAGTCCCAGAACTAATCTCTGAGTGACACAACTTTTAACATCATCTAATTCAAGAAAAATTGCTTGCAACATAACTCTCTGCTTTCTGTGTTTAAGCCAGTTTTGCACCCATCTGCACACTATACCTTAAACTGTACCTTCTTTTAGTTTGATTATAAGCCTATCACGTAATACCTTATTAACAGATTTCTGAAAAGCATGATACCTGTAAAAATACCACATGAATCTCTCTGACTATATGATTTTGTTGCTCTCTTGCAGAATTCCAAAATGTAGGGAAACACAACCTTCCTTGTATAAAATACATGCTGACAGTTCACCAGTACACCTGGCCTTGTCATGTGGTATTTGGGTTTTTCCTTAAGAATTGTTTCCATAAATTTACCCATGAATCATTTTAGGCTTACTGGCATATGGTTACCTGGATTAGCCAGATCACATTTTTTATACAGTGGAATAGAACGACATCTGTTAGCTTCAAATCTGTGTAATAGGGCAGAGTGGTGGCTCTGAGGCTAAGGATCTGTGCTGGTATCCCGAAGGTTGCCAGTTTGAATCCCCATCACTGCCAAAAGAGATCATACTCTGCTGGGACATTGAGCAAGGCCCTTAACCTTCAGTTGCTCCAGGGGCGCTATACAATGGCTAACCCTGCGCTCTGACCCCAAGGGGTATGCAAAAACTAACAAATTCCTAATACAAGAAAATGTATAAGGCGGAAAAAAAAAATTCTTAAATATGCAGTGAATTTTAAAAATTCGAGTCAACGCTTTACACATCTAATATATAACATTCTTATTCACTCTACAAGAAATGTTTAAATAGCACTTGGATAACTTGCTCTAGAACAATGGCAAGTAAAAAACGAATCATTAATTTAAGAAAGATGATACACTAGTCTGTTAGTAGTTAGGCGCCGCCGTGAGTGGCAGCCTTTCCAGCAGCTCTGTGTACGACTTTATCTTTCTACCTTTTTCTTTATCTCTCTGATCACTCCTACCACTTTCTTTTATGTGGACTCATCACCTGGACACTTTGTAATACATGGATTTTTACACGCCGAGACTTGTTTGTTCAGGTGTCAACTTCTAGCGCTGAGAACAAAGGCCCGTGTCGGTGTGGTTCCCTATTTATCTGACGAGGTAAGAAGGCCATATCGTGGCAGCACAGCTGGCGCTAAGCTAAAGGCTAAATGGCTAGTGAGGCAGTGGCGATAAAAGCCTTCGGTGATCCTGTGAAATGTGAACTCACTACCAAATAAGATCGACGAACTGGCTGCGCTGGTGAAAAATGTCAGGATCTACAGAGAATGCAGTATGTTGAGTTTTTGTGAAACGTGGCTAACAACTAGCATGCCAGATGCTAATGTGGAGCTACCCGGGTTTAGAACAGTTAGAGCAGACAAAGATGCAAATACCTGCGGGTAGCGGAAAGGAGGAGGACTTGCTCTCTATGTGAACACAAAGTGGTGCAACCCTGGACATCCATCCATCCATCCCCTTCCGCTTATCCGAGATCGGGTTACAGGGGCAGCAGCTTGAGCAGAGATGCCCACACTTCTTCTAGCCCTTCCGGGGGAATCCTGAGGCGTACCCAGGCCAGCCAGGAGACATAGTCTCTCTAGCATGTCCTGGGTCTTCCCCGGGGACTCATTCCAGTTAGACGTGCCAGGAACACCTCACCAGGGAGGCGTCCAGGAGGCATCCTGGAGGCATCCTGATTAGATGCCCGAGCCATCTCATCTGACTCCTCTTGATGCGGAGGAGCAGCGGCTCTACTCTGAGCTCCTCCCGGATGACTGAGCTTCTCACCTTATCTTTAAGGGAAAGCCCAGACACCCTGCGGAGGAAACTCATTTCAACCACTTGTATTCGCAATCTCGTTCTTTCCGTCACTACCCATAGCTCATGACCATAGGTGAGGGTAGGAACATAGATCAACTGGTAAATAAGTATGCCCACACTTGCTCTGCGCCTCTCACCAGGGGTAACTCCAAAGTGGTAGAGAGTCCAGCCCCTCTCAAGGAGATTGGCTCCAGAGTCCAAGCTGTGGGTTGAGGTGAGCCCGACTATATCTAGCTGAAACCTCTCGACCTCGCGCACTAGCTCAGGCTCCTTCCCCTTCAGAGAGGTGACATTCCACGTCCCAAGAGCCAGCTTCTGTAGCCGCAGCTCAGACCGCCAGGGTCCCCGCCTTCGGCCACCATCCAACTCACACTGCACCCGACCTCCTTGGCCCCTCCCCTAGGTGGTGAGCCCATGGGAAGGGGGACCCACGTTGCCTCTTCAGGCTGTGCCTGGTCAAGCCCCATGGGTGCAGGCCCAGCCACCAGGTCCTCGCCATCAAGCCCCACCTCCAGTCCTGGCTCCAGAGGGGGGCCCCAGTGACCCGCGTCCAGGCATGGGAAAATGCCATCCAAATTTTTTGTTCTTCATAGGAGGTTTGTTGAACCACTCTTTGTCTCATCCCTAACCTAGGACCAGTTTGCCTTGGGTGGCCCTATCAGGGGCATAAAGCCCTGGACAACAGAGCTCCTAGGATCACTGGGACATGCAAACCCCTCCAACTCGCGCGGACGTACAGATAGTGTGTGACATCCTCCACTCCGCTGTTGCTAAACTACAAACAAAGCACCCCGAGGCGCTTGTGCTAATCTCTGGAGATTTTAACCATGTGACGCTGGACAAAACATTACCTGCCTTCTCCCAGTATGTGGATTGTAACACCTGGGGAATTAGGATTATTGACCTACTGTATGCAAATGTTAAGGATGCATACAGCGCCAACCCGGTGCCTGCGCTTGGGAAAGCAGATCATAACCTGGTTCTGCTTAAGCCTGACTACAAACCAAGAGTGAGGGAGCTACCTACAACCACATGCTCATTTAGAAAGTGGTCCCCTGAGGCAGAGCAGGCTCTAAGAGACTGCTTTGGATCTACAGACTTGGAAATATCCTGCAGGGGCCATATAGTGAAAACATTGAGGAGGCTGTTGACTGCACTACTGACTACATTAACTTCTGTATGGCCATTGTAGTCCCAGTAAGAGCAGTACAATGCTATGCTAACAACAAGTGACATCAAAGGCCTTTTGAACCAGAAGAAAAGGGCCTTTAAAGGTGGTGATCAGCATGAGCTCAAGCGCGTGCAGAAGGAACTCAGAGTCCAGCGAAGGGCGGCGTAGGAGTAGTACAGGAGAAAGCTGGAGCAAAAGTTGCAGAATACAAGCATGAAGGAAGTGTGGGATGGGATGAAGATCATCACTGGCTGCAGCTCGAAGCAGGGTGCCTCCATCGAGAGTGACTGGAAGAAAGCAAACCTGAAGAACAACTTTTTTAATGCAGGTTTCACCACCCTAACCCACTCTCACTCTCACTCTCACCTCAGAGTACTGCATCCTCCACCCATCCTTCTGTTGATACCAGCATAGGAGAGAGTTTCCCCCTACCTACAATTACAGCAGCCCAAATAAGCAGAGAGCTGAGGAGACTTCGTGCCAGCAAAGCAGTGGGTCCAGATGGAATATCACCTCGACTGGGGAGTCCTCTACAGCGCATCTTCAACCTGAGCCTGGAACGGGGAGAGTCCCAAGAGTTTGGAAAACATCTTGCATCACCCCAGACCCCAAGGTATCGTGTCCTGGTGAGGTGAATGACTTCAGGCCTGTCGCCCTGACATCACATGTGATGAAGACCATGGAGCGGCTGCTGCTTCACCACCTGAGGCCACAGGTCCACCACGCCATCGACCCTCCACAGTTCGCATACCAGGAGAAGGTGGGAGTGAAGGATGCCATCATCTACATGCTACACCAATCCTTCTTCCACTTGGACAGAGGCAGTGGTGGAGTTAGAATTATGTTTCTGGACTTCTCTAGCACCTTCAGCATCATCCAACATCTGCTCTTTAGGGACAAGCTGACAGAGATGGGAGTAGATTCATACCTGGTGGCATGGATCATGGAATATCTTACAGACAGACCTCAGTATGTATGTCTCGGGAAGTGCAGGTCTGACATTGTGGTCAGCAGCACAGGAGCGCCACTGGGGACTGTCCTTTCTCCGGTTCTGTTCAGCCTATATACATCGGACTTCCAATACAACTCGGAGTCTTGCCAAGTGCAAAAGTTCGCTGATGACACTGCTATCGTGGGCTGCATCAGGAGTGGGCAGAAGGAGGAGTATAGAAACCTAATCAAGAAATTTGTTAAATGGTGCGACTCAAACCACCTATATCTGAACACCAGCAAAACCAAAGAGCTGGTGGTGGATTTTAGGAGGACAAAGCCCCTCCCGGATTATCAGAGGTGACTGTGTGCAGAGAGTGCAGACCTAAAAATACCTGGGAGTGCATCTGGATGATAATTTGGACTAGACTGCCAATACTAATGCTCTGTGCAAGAGAGAACAGAGCTGACTATACTTCCTTAGAAGGCTGGCGTCTTCAAAATCTGCAATAAGATGCTGCAGATGTTCTATCTGACGGTTATTGCTAGCGCCCTCTTCTATGCGGTGGTGTGCTGGGGAGGCAGCATAAAAAAGAGGAACGCCTCACGCCTGGACAAACTGGTGAGGAAGGCAGGCTCTAATATGGGCACGGAGCTGGACAGTTTGACATCTGTGGCAGAGCGACGGATGCTGAGCAGGCTCCTGTCAATCATGGAGAATCCACTGCATCCACTGAACAGTATCATCTCCAGACAGAGGAGCAGCTTCAGCAACAGATTGAGGAGATTGCTCCTCCCCCACACTATGCGACTCTTCAATTCCACCCTGGGGGGGGGTTTTGAGGGGGATGGGGACTGGGAGGGGTAAATGTTAACATTATACAATGTTATTGTCTGTTATACCTGCCTCACTCTCTCCACCTTGCACTTTTTAACTTGCACTGCATTTTTATCACTCTTTAATTAACATTGTTTTTATCAGTATGCTGCTGCTGGAGTATGAGAATTTCCCCTTGGGGATTAATAATCTCTCTGTCTATCTAGTCCAAGTTACAAAAACTGAGTCAAGAATTACATCAAATACATATTTAGGAACCCAGGTCAATTGATAAACAGATATTTTACTGATTCTGCCTTGAACAGAATAAAGACATTTCAAAAAAGGCAGTTTTCAATAAGTGAACTGAATCACATTGGTGTAATCTGAAAAGGGCTATATATCAGTATTTCAAAGTGTTGTATGCTTTGGGTTTATCCAGGTTTTTGGAAACACATACTGTTTCCTCTGATGTTTTTCTGTTTTTTAATCATAATGACAAAACTGAATGTATTATGCAGATATAACCCTAACACTAACCATTATGTGTACTATAAGGAAAAAATTTAAACTGGCCAGATATAAAATAAATCAGTCTAAATCTGCTCTTCTTTCTTTGAACTGCTCAGGCCACTTTTCCATTATCCATCCTGATAACAACCTTGTTTAAATATATTAGGACAGAAATATTGCTATATTTTGATGTTTAATGGGGAGTGACGGAATCTCTCAATTTAGGGTTTCCTTTGTCTTTTCAATCCTGGTTAGCAATTATTAAAACAAATGTTGCTTTAACTTTGTTCACTGCATTATGGAAAAGAAAATAAGCTAAAAGAGAGGGATTGACAAGCAGACTACAATGAGATGACAAGGAGTTGGGTGATTAATATGTGGATAAAAACTTTGGCACTCACAAAATTTTTAGAATTTGGAACAGAATTATATTTACATTTCATCTGTATCATTCTGATGAAGGAGGCACACCCACAGGTGGGATTACATAGAGTCTGTTATATAGACTGAAATGCTGAACCAACAGACTGAAATCTGACATTAGCAGATTTACTTGGTTTATATTTAGCAATTTGTATTTTAGACATAATCCACACAACATAGAGAGAGGGTCTTTTTCCCCATCTGAGAATGACACAAGCTGCTGTGATTACTCCTCCGGATAGGCTTTGTACCTAAGAAATATGCCATCTGGCCAGAGAAAAAAGTTCATCTTAAAACTGCTGCTGCTACAATAGCCAAGGTTGTGAAAGTTATATAGTACATCTAGTTAATGGTATTACACTTAAATTATATTAAAAAGAAGAAAAGCTTGCCTATTCTGCCTGTGGCTCATCGTCTGGAAATGAAGATCTTATTATTTATTCCAGGTCAGAGACAGGGACAACTTCAGTAAATAGCCAGTAACAGAAACAGAAACAGCACTATATGAGTAAGGGTGTACCTTAGTGGCTGAAGCCCCAACTGCCTTGTGGACATACTGTGACTAACAGTTCACAGGACTGATAAGCAGAAATGCAAACACACAGGTTTAATAAATAACCTATGCAAAATGAAGTCTACAGGTAAGGGTGTACCTTAGTGGATAAAACTACAAGCACCCAGTGGGCACGCTATGACTGACAATTCTGGCCAGGTGAAAAAATGCTCTACAGTTGGGAGTATTTGATACCATAAAGCAAAGGTTTAAAATCAGTAAGAAAAGAAAAATATTTTCCATAACACTACAACAAGAAATAGTTTATTTTTCTGGTATTAACAAACAAACAAACAAATAAAATAAAATAAAATGAATGGAGTATCCAATGCTTTTGTTTAAAAGGATTCTTCCATTTTCAGGAAGTTCTCATAGAATATCAGAGATTGGGGATCTGCATGATTTTAACAACACAATACATACACCAGAATAAAAGAAGAGATGAAAGAATGAAGTAGTAGGCATGTTCAAGCTTTTAAATCACTTAAGCACATAACAGGCTAATATATCTGGGAGATTTAAATGTCACTTACATATGATAAATGCCACTCTGTGTACCACAGATAATCCACAAACCACACTTTGAGAACTTTTTGCTCTAGCAATCAGCCTACTTCCAACAAAACAAACAAAGTGAAGGTGATTATCTAGCTCTTTACCCATATGAGTAATAAATGTAACTCATCCCCTCTATAATAATCACAGACTACTATTATCCAGGTAACTATACCTTTCAGTTATTACCTTCAGTAAAATGTTACAGGTCATTTAAAGAAAGAACCACTCGTGATGTCAGTAGTTACTTTTGTGTGTCTGTTTGACTCTCTGCTGATGCACACACACAAAAAAGTTCTGCAACAAAAACATTTGAAATGCCCATTACCTGATAAATAATCATGTCTGTCAGGAATATCCTCAGCCACAACCAAGAGTCTGTTTTCCATGATAAACAAATTCTCTTGAACTCTGAAAATAAATAAAAATACAAAAATAATCTAATGTTTACTGAAATAACAAATACAGCAATATACACACTGAATTAACAAGTCATGTATTTACAATATACTTCTACTTGTCAAGTTTCCTCTAAGCATCAGGAAGTTTTCTCTTGTGGTTCTGCATGTTAACAAAAAATCTAACACTTGCAATTTCTTTTGAATTCAAAATTAATATTGCCATATGTACTATTTATGATGATTTTCTACACACCAGACCTATCTTTTCAGTGATTTTTTCACTCTCCTTCCAAAACTACTTGTTCACATTCAATACACTCTGCGTCTGTGTGGTGGTCTAGGTCGGCTCCAAGTTCCCTGGTTGCTTCCGGGAGCCTCTTGAACCCAGAATCTTTCATATTCGTAAACCGAGATGAGCCGAGTAAATGAGGACACACATAGTCAGCAAGGGGTTGGGGCAAAAGTGGCAAGTGCTTTTATTAAATCACAACATGCAAATAGTGCCCGACAGTGCAATGCAAAAAAATGACCCCCTTCAAAAATACAATAAAATCAGTGAACCATCAGTGAGTTGAAAACCAAATAAATACAAAGATAAAACCAAAGTAAAACAACACAGTCATCAGATCCTTGTTCTTCCCCCCCATTCTTTAACCAAGCCCAGCGCAACTTTCTATCTGTTTCCCCAGCTCACCCTATGGCTTGCTGAGCAAGCTTAGAATCCTGCAGCTATAGTCATTTTTGCAGACCCCCCACCTTGGCTGCCTCCAGTGGCTGGCATCTGCCAGATCGCTCAGAGTTGGCTGTCCTCCTGTCTTCCTTCTCCCACCCCTGGCATCCCTTGGATCCCTAAGGAGGACTCCACCCCCATCAAACCTGTTCCTCCATTTAAATCAGTTGGGATCTACCCCCTAGTGCGCTGACCTTTCACTCTTCAGCAGGACTACTGACTACTCTGCCTCTCTCTCTCTCGCTCGCTAGCTCTCAGACACCAAAAAATCTGTGCTCACTCATGGTTTTCCATTGTTCACATTTGATCTCATCTCTCATCTCTTGCCTTTGATTTCATTCTCTGATATGCTAGCTCCCTATCTATACACTGCCAAATAGGTGCAGGTGCTGCCCTCCAACTACTTCAAGGTGTGAATGAAGCACCCACTCGCATTTGCACATGACTGCACAAACAGTCCCGGAGCGGGATTTATTTTAAACCACACTTCGCCACAGACCTCTTATCACAGTCTGTTCTAAAACAATACAATCAAGGCAGATGCTAATGAGACAAAAGTAAGATAAAAAAACTTTTTTTTTATTTAAATGGGTGACAACTCTTAAGTAAATCAGTTTATACTTTAGATTGACAGAATCCCCCAGAGGTATCTAATATATGATTTCTTAATCTTAAAAATGTCAACATGAAGTGAATTTATATGAAGATAACTTCCTAGTAATCACATATGCAAAAATTACTACTGTAATGCTTTAGTGATAGTTTGTACAAAACATGAGTGTACAGCTAATTCAAAACAGTACTTCTGCAAAGATCTAAAAACGACTCCAGTTCTTAAGGATTTATTCTGACTTCTGTATTAGATATCATTTTAAAATTTTCTTCAGACAAGAAGCTGCATTAATAAATAGTCACAGCTTTGTTAAAATTCCAGGAACAAATTAAACTAATAAGAGAGAATCATCTTGTTAATGGCCATCAAAAAACAGCAATAATCAGCCTGACTATTAGACTAAATTGTTGATTTACGGATACATTATTGTTCAAATTCTGAAGTAATCATTTTCTAAAACCATTTAAAGCAAATTTAGAAAAATACACAAATTAATTCTACTTTAGGTTGGTTAATTTTTCATTATTGTTATTTCCTACATGCTGGACATGCAGACCACTTCAAAAGATATGCTGTGTTATTTAAAATATGTAACAATGAAGAAAAACTATTTTTAATAACAAAAGACATTTTTAAAATGTACTTGCTTACTAACAAGATGAGTACCTTGCGACTGCCGAGTATTATGGACATTTACTTTCATAGATACTATACTGTAATTCTTCCCTTAAATCTATTATTACATAATATAAGTGTGAAAGGTTTTTCAGGCTTGAATCCCTCCCTGTGCCATAATGCACAGATTTTTAAAATATGCTGCTAAATATTAAGTTTGACATTTTGGCTTACAAAGGCAGGTTGATTTCATTACTGACTTCAAAATATAGGCTAAACTAGAAAATGTGTTCAGGGCAGATTCATAAATAAATGGAAATTTACATTGAAAATGAGCAATCTCTAACTGTAGACTAGGGATGTAACAATGTCAATACTAATAACACCAAAATTTTATAATACTCGATATCTATAGCATAGCAAATTTCAAATAATGGTATATAAATCAAGTAATTGCCCAGGTTCCATTTAGGTAAACTAGCATTGGAATTCAAAAATTTCTAATTATAATGCAAGTCTTGAACTTTAATGAGTGATAGATATGGAAATTGTCCCAGTGTAACAATTAATTGTGGTGTTATTAGCTTTGCGGAATTTCAGCATAGGGTTTATAAAGAATTTTATCATCATGGACTACATGATTTATCTTACCATGTGCACATTCTAAATTTATTCTGTTACATTTTCTCTGCTTAAAATAAATAGTAAAAATAAAAATTCAAACATTATTATACAGTATTTTTACAGATGAATTAATTAATTTTAAGATAATTCCGGGTATTTTCAACAAGCTCTTTAAAAGCTGTTTTTGAAACAACACAGTTTTAAAATGTGGTTTGTCAAAAAATCTGTCTGCTAAGTTTGGAACATTTTCTATTGTCAAATTTATGTATGCATTATTAGCTGGTTAAAAAAAAAAAAAAAAAACTTACTAAAGTTTAATATTTAATGGACGAGTTAAACTGTTTCAAATCTCAAATGCTCCAAAAACCTGGTGCTTTGATTATCCAAATCTGTTCCTTTTTTACATGTGCCCCAACTTCAGGGCTTCTTATGTGCCATTAGACCTGTCAGTTTTACATTGGATGAGCTAAATTGTTTCAGATTTCAAATGCTATAAATTCCTGGGGCTTTAATTGTCCAAATCATTCAAAAAAAGCTGTTAAAACCACCTTTTTAAATTAGGATTTTTTATAGCTACATTTTAGAACACTCAATAGACTACACTTGCATCATATTATTTATGGATGAGCAATCTTTACTAATTTCTACCTCTCCCTGCTTTATTTTCCATTTTGCCACCACAACCTGACTTAAGGCACTATGTGGCCACCCTGTTATGCTCAAATGAAGCTGAGTGTTCTGGTTGCCCACAAGATCTATTACATAGAAGTATCTGGGACAAAGCCTGAAAATAATAAAGGACATGCTAATTACATTTATGTTAGGTAAAATGCCCAGTTAGGCCTGGGTTATCTTTAGCCTTGGAACCCTTGTAGATTTAGATTTTTTTTCCTATAGTTTATCAGTTTTTTTGTGTTGTTTTTTTTCTGTCCTAAATGGCAATCTGAGCTTAAAATCATACTTTTTTTTATAAACTTACAATACAATATTAAAAGGACTCTAAGTTTTCTACTAATTATGCATGTGTTATGTAAGCCAATACTGATTTATTTTTTTGTTACTTATTCATTATTCTTACCTAATTTAATTAGTTTTTCTTTTCTTGTAACTATTTCTTTGGCATTTTGTAAAGCACTTTGAGTTTCAGTCTATGTATGAACATGTACTATAAGAATAAATATTGCTTTGCTCTTTGTGTTCTCAGCTACAGATGCATGATTAGATGAAAGAGAGACTGCATGACCAAGAACACACATCTAATTGCAGGCAGAACTTAATATTGTCTCATAGGACTTCATTTCTGTAAACTTAATACTATTTTTTACATTACCTACTCATGTTAACTTGTACTGCTGGGTGAGCTAACATCAGCCTAGGTTAATTTTTTTGTGTTCCTTTATGCCACTTCCGTACTATACTGTATTATAGCTTAGGTTAAAAAAGGGAAATTATAAAATTATTTGCAATACTAGTGTGAAGAAATTTTATGTAAAAGTACAAATGACAATTTAGTTGCTGTTATTTTTAGGCCATTCACTGACCTTACCTAAAGTTACTTTTATATTATATATATTCATTTTTAGCACAACTTGTTAATATAGAACACTTTTCACTTTGCTTTCAGCATTCTAAACTATTCATCTATATATATAATTCACTAAGGCAAGACGACCATGGAAAGCACGCCGGAAGGGGCGTGGATTCACTAAGCCACCGACAAGTTAGACACCTATGGCGCACGCAGAAAGGAGCCACGCCCACCAACTCCAAGACCATTGGATGCGACAACTCGCAGAGCCACGCACACTAACTCAGACGCGACGACACAGAAAAAATGGCGTCATTTATATTCGTCTGTCGTAGAGGCAACATGCAGCTCCGACCCACGTCGACTGTTAATAGAGGCATGTTTCTCGCGGAGGTGAATCGCCATATGCAGCGTGTAAAACGGTTTACGAGGGGTATCCCATGGGATCCTTAAAACATTCCTTTACAACTGAGGTTAAAACACAATAAAGTAAGCAGTCTTTAAAAAACGAGTTTTTCGGTTACGACGCACGACCACGTGCACCCTGGCAAACTGTTCTATATGCTACAAACAGCAATTCGCATCCGCAACAAACATGCCTCTTCTTAGATACTCCTGCACTTTGTACACACCCCCCTCCCACCTAGCTACTACCGTGGTCGGGTGTCTTGGTGGATTTATATATAGAAAGGTAGCAAAAAACCGCACAGAGCAATGAAAAGTCTACGTGAGTCACAGGTCCATCTGGACTGTGCAAAGACGACAACAACTCGAGTGACAAGTTGGAGGTGGGCACATGAGCAAGCAGTGCATACTGAACGAGAAATCCGCAGACTAGCATGACGGATGGAGCAGAGTGGATGTCCTTCTCCTCTCCTCCCGTTCCACCCTCCGCGCCACACGGACGATTGTGTGTTGGTTCGTTCCGTGCATTGGTTAAACCCCAATGAAGGAAGCAGTCTTTAAAAACCAATAAGCCCTGTGCCTTTGTTTCATTAACATCTCACCTGCTTCACCAATGCAGGCCCCCGCAACAGGGCAGCCAACCGGGTAACCAGAGTCTTTGGGTTCAGGGAGGAGTATGGTTACAAAGCTGAAACTTAAAGGAATTGACGGAAGGGCACCACCAGGTGTGAAGCCTTTCACTTCATTTGACACAGGAAACCTCACCCGGCCCAGACACGGAGAGGATTGACAGATTGATAGCTCTTTCTTGATTCTGTGGGTGGTGGTGCATGGCAGTTCTTAGTTGGTGGAGCGATTTGGCTGGTTATTTCCGAAAACGAATGAGACTCCCACTTGCCAAATAGTTACATGACCCAACAGCGGTTGGCGTCCAAATTCTTAGATGGACAAGTGGCTTTAAGCCATGTGAGATTGAGCATTAACAGCTCTGTGATGCACTTGTATGTCCGGTACTGCATGTGCGCTACATTGAATGGATCAACGTGTGTCTACCCGGCGCGGTGAGCCGTGCGTAACCCGTTGAACCCCATTCGTGATGGAGACCGTGGCTTGCAATTGTTCCCCACGAACGAGAAATTCCCAGTACGTGCTGGTCATACGCTCCCACTGATTACGTCCCTACCCTTTGTAAACCCCCCCCATGGTCGGGTGACTTGGTGGATTATATATAAAAAGCAGCCGGAACCGCAAAGAACAATGAAAAATCAACGTGGAAACCGACTTACGCGGTGTTTGGAAAATTAACAGTCAACGTGACTCACAGGTGCGTGTGGACTATACACAGACGAAAGCGACTCAGGTAGGGAGTTGGGGGCGGGCACATAAGCGGGCAGTGCATACTGAACGAGCACCGTTCAACCCCGTCCTTTGCTTTGGAAGGAGAAGGCGCGACGGCGCTCCTCCGGTTTTCAGTCACGGACAATTGTATGTTGGTTCGTAGCGTGCATTGTTGCAATGTTACTTTTCTTGGTGGTTTATTAAATTACGGATTTTTCAAATGTTTATTTTTTCCTCTGTGCTTAAAAATCATTTAAACAGCGGCCTGATTATGCGGCGTATGCTACGCTGCGGGTTGGCTAGTATTGTATAACAGCAGAGTCGCTTGGAACAATCAATTATCATTGGATGCACACAGTCAAATAAATGTTAAACTGTCTGACTTTGTTGGTATTATACTGTATATTTTTCAATGTATTAACACTAGAATTACCAAAGCCTACGGAAAAACTTGTAATTCCGGCCCACCTAAAATTCCTTTGCACCTCTGCGTCAACGTCTTTTGTTTTGTAAATGTGTCGATCAAGACAAGCAGCGAGCAGCCTGCTATACCATCCCCCGACTAACGCAGAAAGGCCACAAAGCGCTCCCAGATCAAGCCTTGATTATCTTGGAGTGAAGTGCTGGAGTTTGAGAGGGGAAATGATATATAATTATTTGGAAGACATGCATTTTATGTGTGTTCCGTGTCTACAACAATCTATGTAAACACTGCGATGGATGCCCGGCTGGGACGCCACTTTGACACTTGGTCCGGGGGAACTGCCATGGGCTACACACTACTTCGCTTGGTGGCAGCCCTCCTGGGTTGCATCAGGGACACAGGCATGGGGCTTCAGAGCCCAGCCTTGTTGAACTCGGTGGCCACCGTCGGGGGAGCTGCATGGCTTAACGAGCCCATGTGGGCTGGAAAGCAGCCACACCCGGAAGAGCAGCCTAAAGTAAGTTATTTATTACCTGAAGCACTTCCAGGTGGGCTATATAAGGAGCCAGCATCCAGCACTCCGGAAGCCAGAGTCGAGGGGAGGAGGACACTTGCAGGGAGGAGTGGTGGTGAAGACCAGTGTGTTTTGTTTTGGTGTATTTACTTTTGAGCTTTTGGGACTGTGCTATGCCTGTGGGACACAGAGAAGACATGCCCCACAGGTGAAGACAATAAATGTGTTATTTTTACACGTGCCTTCCTGTCTCTTTGTGCTGGGTCAGGCGCCTATATAGGGCCTTTTCACAACACATTGTTAAAATGGAAACGTCCACATATCAAATAAACACTTTCACAAAAGGTGCAAGTATAATACAATAGCTTTCGTGGTGTAGCGGTAAGAACTGCAGGACTTATAATCAAGAAGCCACCGGTTCGATTCTGGCTGCCTCGCAAATTTACAGTTTTGATTAGTGAGCTGCTCTTAGTGTTAATATCATACAATAAAAACATACATTTGATTTGCATCTGTAACAGTAATAGTGTAAAAAGTGTAGTGTAAAAGTTGGCATTTTTTTTCCACTTTTTCATAGGCTTTGGTAATTCTAGTGTTAAATTAATTTCTATGGATCAGAAAGAAAATGTGTAATGATACCAAATTGAGAGGAAAATACAAACAAGATGTTTCAAAGTATTCAATATGACACACATTGGCAGTACAAATCATGGTGCTAATGATACTCCTTGGATGTTTGTCTGCTGACAATGTGTTTTGACAAAATTGGTGTAGTGTTGCACAGAACAGATAATTCATTAATTACACTCTGTAGAGTTCAGGAGGAGATATGAGAGGGTATATGCTTCAATGATGTTAACATAAAAGGCATATAGTGCCCACTTGCAAAATGATAATACACACTTGGGTTACAATAGGTCTTTACCATTCACCTGCATTTAATGTCAGAATTGGTGAAGCCACTTGTAAACCACATCAGCAGAACCCGTGTGCAGATAAATACTTTTCATAGCTTGAGAACACGAGAATCCCTGAAGCCTACAAAAATATCTGTAATGCCAATCCACCTTAAATTCCCTTGCTCCTCCTCATCAGCATCTTTATTTTGCAAATGTGTCCATCAGCACAAGCAGCTTGCTATCCCATCCCCCACTGAGGCAGCTGAAGTTTAGTCAAACCAAAATTCTCATAGCTAAAGACTTTATCTGGGAGTTAGGTGTCTGGAATTGTATAAGGTAAATAATAAACATAAATTTCATTTGTGTTCCGTGTCTACAATGATCTGTGTAAATGTAGGATGACAGGAAATGCAAGGCAAGAAATGATGAACACATAACCAAAACAGAAACTTTTATCATGCTATAGTAATAACTAGCAAAATACCCGCGCTTCACAGCGGAGAAGTAGTGTGTTAAAGAAGTTATGAAAAAGAAAAGGAAACATTTTAAAAATAATGTAACATGATTGTCGATGTAATTGTTTTGTGACTTTTATGAGTGTTGCTGTCATCAAGGATTTGATTATCATTATTTCTTTTAATCAGGTTCGTATTTGGAGGATGTGTTGTGTTCAAGTTACATTCCGTGTTTGTCTAGTCTATCCCTGACCATCTCATCTTCGTTGTCAACCGTTGTAAAGATAACAGGTTTCATTCATCGAAGTGATCACTACCCAAATTGGTACTCGTGAACCTAAGATGTTTAACAGGCATTCCCGGTATTAAGTTGTGGATTTGCCTGCGAATATTTAGCGGCAGTGTCTACGAACATAATTTAAACTTAAGCTTTACACCTTGCTTTCCTATTGATATGTCTACAAAGGCTTGTTCAGCTTCAGAGGGTTGTTCCTCTCCTACTGCATCAATAAGAAGCTTGTCTTCCTCTTTATCTTAGACATCACACACTGCATGCACGGGTTTACCTTTCCCAGTCCTGCAAAGTCAGTTCATGTGAGCCGCTCGGAGTACATGTATCGAAGGTTCTCAGCTGTGCTTGTGCTATCTCGTGCGATCTTGCGATGTTCGCGGCTTTATTTAATGTTAGCTAAGACCCGGCACTTAAAAGATTCTCTCGCACTTTCGCTGAGTTTGTGCCAAACACTAGTCTATCTCTGACCATCTCATCTTCGTTTGCATAAGCACAGTCCTTCACTCGCAAATATTTAGCGGCAGCATGTCTATTGGATTGCTGCTGACGGACGGCCTTATATGGGTAGGCACTCAATTATGTGGGAGGCGTGACGATGAGAGACGCAACTCCACCTCACACGGCAACCGAGCTGCAGGCTATGGCTGTATATTTGTACGTAAGTAGGTTCCAGTTATGACCGTTACGCATAAAATTTCGAAATGAAACCTGCCCAACTTTTGTAAGTAAGCTGTAAGCAATGAGCCTGCCAAATTTCAGCCTTCTACCTACACAGGAAGTTGGAGAATTAGTGATGAGTCAGTGAGTCAGTCAGTCAGTGAGGGCTTTTCCTTTTATTAGTATAGATGCTAAAATGCTGACGTGAAGTGTATAATGGGTGAAGACTAAAGTCCAAATATCAAATTACTTTCAGAAAAGGTATAACACAACAAGTGCGCTTTTACTTAAGAATATAACTGAGGAAAAAGAAAATTCTCATGTTGCTGTCAATGTGTAAAAACCAAAGCCCAAATATCAATCAGCACAAAGTAAATAAGTCACCTTGGCTGGTGCAGAGGTAAGAACTGCTGTCTTATAATCAAGAGGTTGTAGGTTCAATCCCAGGTCCTCCACTCATTTACCATTTTGAGTAGTGGGTTGCTATTACTGTTACTATTACATAATAAAAAAATACATTTGATTTTTTTTGATTAACACCCGGTGTACATTTTTGCATCCTACATTTACACAGATCGTTTTAAACACGGAACACACATGAAATGTATGTATTCCAAATAATTATATATTATTTATCCTATACAATTCTAGACACCTAACTCCCAGAGAAAGAGACTTCAGGTGTGATAATTTTGCATCTCACTTGACTTCAGCTGCTTCGGTGGGGGATGGGATAGCAGGCTGCTTGTGCTGATTAACACATTTGCAAAATGAGGACGTGCAAGGGAATAAAAGATGGCCCGGCATTAACAATATTTTTGTAGGTTTCAGAGATTCTAGTGTTAAAAGCTAATCAACAGTGAGGGTGAGCATCCAGTGCCCTTTGTGAGATCTATAAACATTTCAAAAAGACTAGCATACTGCAATGAGAAGGCACAGGAACTGAACACTGGATTAACAACAGCCACTTGGGAGTATAGAGATTGTGTGTCATTTTAACTCAAGCTGAATCTGCAATTATTACCTGTTAGTGAGCACCAACATGTAAAATAACATGCAAACTACACTATTGGTAACTACTTGCAAAGCAAAACAACAATAAACCAACAGTCATTTTAGTCGATATGTACCATTCTCTAAGGCATCCTGCGTGTGTAGTAGTTCCCAGCTCTCACGGGCAATTCTGAAGCACTCCAACATTTCTGCAGAGTCAGGAAATTCAGTTTTGTTTACAAGAATATGACGACCCCGTAACTTTATAGAACATTCCTCATCATCTGAACTCTATGGATGAGAAAAGAATATTAGGAAATATGACTGATAAGCTATATACAATATAAAATGAATAACAATTAGTGGCAATCAACTGAACAAATATATTCACAACCTAGTAATCCTCAGACCATATTATAATGGCATGTATAAACAGAAAAGCAATATCAATTTTTAATATCTTATTTTATCAAATCTTTATTGAAAATCAATAAAGGATACTCTGAATAGGTTTTTATTTTTTAATGCCAAACAGTACCTACCAGGAGAATAGAAAACATCTTATACAAATATATTGATTTTCTACTGTTTAACTTTTCCTTTCAAGTCATTTGCTATAGGTTTTTTAGCAGTAGTGCTAATGTTTGTGCCATTTCATTTGTTGGAATGTAGAATTCATTACATTTTATTATTACATACATTAGAAAATAAATTTCAATAGGTTCATGGCTTTTATTTAGTCATATTTAAACAAGAATACCTGCAATTTGCCTTTTCAGTTGCATCCAATGAACAGACACAAAGAAAGGTTAAAACACACAGATATTCTAAAATATTTACATCATTTGAAAGCAAATTCTTTGCTATTTCTAACAGTTTCATGATACATATGAAAAAATCTATGCTTTTGAACATTTTTATTATTTCCAATATACCGTATTAAAAGAACATATAGCGCACTAGGAAGAGAGGAATTTCTTTGAACAATTTGTATGGGATTTTAAAGTGACTATCCTCCCTAATTTACTCGTTTTACTAATTTTGTGTGTAACATCCTCATCTGACACACACTTACCTAATCACTAATGGCAGCACCAATACCTATTGCTTAATGTCTAGTAATCTGATGGAGCTTTTTTAAAATTCTGAGTCATCAGACAATCCAGGCAATTAAGATGAAAGTGATGACTGAATGGATCACACTGCAATCAAGGAACAACATAACATCCTTGTCTACTTTAAATGTAGTTTACAGAGAAGACATGTAGAGTGTTTGTTTTTGTTTTAATACTCCAATTAAGATTATTATCTACGATAAGTATTAATATCAGTTACTATTTCTACATCCTGCCCCAGAAACAGATGCAGCATTTTGTTGCATTGGCTGACACGCAGCTGGAGTTTGCACGTTAACAAAAAACTGATAGCAGCTTCCAGCTTAGATTTTGCATTTAAACATGCACATGCCACAGATGAATGATACTATGAAGAGTGGGAGGGCCCTGGTTTCAAAATTCTACACTTTTTAGTTAAGAACCGTTTCTTGTATCGGTTGATTTCCGATTGCATTGCAGGCTCGCTGATTGAACAGTTTGTGCTCTCATCGAGAAAATGAGCAATCGCAATTCAAAACGGTTTTACTGGATGAACTTAGGCAGAGATGTGGAGTAGTTTTGTTAGTCGGCTATCAAGTTGTGTTAGCTAATAGTAAACCAGAGTTTAAAAATTCAAAAAGGGTGATATGGTTCTTGTTTTCATCCCAACTGCCCTGCATACGTTTCTGGCGAAATGGCTTGGTGCTTAGGTGGTGGAGGAATGAATGGGCCCAGTGAACCATAAGGTTCAGATCCTATATGTTAATCTTTTGAAGGAGTGGCATAATCCTAATGAGGTGTTGGCCACTACGATACAATACAGTTTATTTGTATATAGCCCAAAGTCATACAAGAAGTGCCACAAGGGTCTTTAACATTCATTCCCTGTCTTTTGACAGCCACACAGCCTTGACTCTCTAAGATAAGGAAAAACTCCCAAAAAAGCCTTTCTAGGGGAAAAAAATGGAAGAAACCTTGGGAAAGGCAGTTCAAAGAGAGTCCCTTTTCCAGGTAAGCTGGGCATGCAGTGGGTGTCAAAAAAAAAGGGGTGAATACAGTACAATACACAGAACAAAATACAAGTAATCCTCAATTCAATATAAAAGTGCAATAGAAACCATACACATACAGAGCAGAATTTAAAACTAGATGATATCATAATACAATTTGGATTTGAGTCCTGGAGACCTTGGCCATCAAGCTGCCCCCCCCTATTCAGTAAGATGACAAGACCCCTCTACCTGGTGATTCCTACAATTCTCCATCAGAGATAACTTTACTTTAGGCAGACAAAACAAATAGTGCAGGTAAAATAAACAAAATTAACAAAGATAAATTTAACAGACAACAGGGCTGCCACTGTCAGTGTGTGAGTTTTTTTTTACACTTAACTTCCTGTGCCAATTTGATGCTCCTCCACTTTGCTATTGACTAAGATCTGCAAGAAGTATTTAAAGTTAACAGTTGGATATTTCTAATTACCGTTTCTCCTTTTTCACTTAAAACACACTCCACCTTTAAAACCTTCAACTACAAGTACTACTCATTGTGATCTTTTTTATTTACAAAAACAAATATTTTACAAGTAATCATAATCTGAATTCTTACATATTAAACACAGTAACACTTTCTCTCATCTCTGCGTCCCTCTCTTTTCACCATCCATTTCCACATCAATCCTCTCACATAATGAAAACTATACTGTCACTAATGAAATGAAGGATCATGACTTTACTGCCGTGTGTTTATGCAGCATTAATGTTCTGCCTCATTGCCCTGTATACCTTTTCATTTTAAGGTAGAAGATGTGTATTGGGGTGAAAAATTAATCTTGCTGAATCCACATTAATCTGCAAATTACAAAAGGTTTGCCACAAAGTTCAATTCTGGTTCCTTCTATATGGCACAACAATTGAAAGGATTGTGAAAATGTTGCATGGTTAATCGCTTGAAAGTACATATGTAACTACATAATCAGACATGTGAGATGCTATTGATGTCTTGCTTGACACAGTTTGCCAAGCGGTTTTGCATACAAAAATTCATTTTGAGAACGAAAATTTAGATACTGCTTTCCTCTAGACATTGAGACAAAAATGCAAGCTTTTCAATTATTGCCTTCATTTTATCATGCACACTAAATATAACATTAGTGGTTAAACCCTGAATGCTGATATTTTAGTCACTTAATCAATACAACATATCAAAAAGGTAGCCTAAGAACAAGAGACAATGTCCGTCAGGCAAGTTGTCTGAAGCAGGGAATAGATGAAGGAATAATTTAATCTCATCTCCTAACTAAAAAAAATAGCTTAAAACATTACTTTGTGAAAGCCAATACACTGAAAAATTCATACATAATCAGTTCTCATTTCATTGCACAAAACTGAAAGTATTCTTAAAGTCAGTGGCCTAGTTTTAATTAAGTTAGCAATCATTACTGTCCTGTCCAACACCTCTTTTAGACTGGCTGAAATGTGGTTTGTAGCGAAAGCCCCCCTTTGTACAGTGGGTTCAAGTTGCATCAGGAGCAACTGCCTGAATATTGGTCACTATGCCATTGTCACTTCCAGACACTGATTTGGCAAATTTATTATAAATGCCAATCCATTTGGTGCAGGTAAGTTCATGCACCCTTTAAAAAAGTGTTAAGTTTATCCAAAATGTGTTCTCCTGTCCTTCGGTTCGAGCATGGCTAGCTAACAGCGCCTGATTTCTACTTGCCGATGGACCAAGTTCAAGACGTTAGTAGACTCATCCAGTTGTAAAGCAAAATAATGACTGTTCTTTACACATTGCACTAACTATAATAGAATGCCATTCTCCATATTGTGAAATTTGTGAGTGGGAAAGTGGTCTCAACCTACACTTTGGATATCTAATAGTTCACAAGCCGAACAGTCTCAGAGGAGAGAAGAAACACAAACCAAAACTGAAGGGTAAAAGGTGCAACTTTATTTACAACAGGGTTGTACAAAAAACACAGCAGTTTCAGGTGGGTAGTTTCACAGACCTTTAGTGCTGACACTCCATGAAAAAGCAAATAAAAACAAAAAGACAAAAAACAGAAGAATGTGTATTTATAGTAAGTAGTGTGCATTCCTACAGTTCTCTATTCAAAAAGTACAAATTTAAAGGCACTATTCAGCCTTTATCCCTTGCTCAGGAAGCTCCTCAAGAGGAAAAGCATAGAGAAAAAATATGTACAAGGAAAATCATGTGAGCGTATATACAAAAAGAAAAACAATTGCACCAATTCCAAAAGAAAAAGCTATCCCAAAACGAAACATGTATATATATGTCCAACAAAAACTATCACTCTGAGATATTTATGTATACAAAATATTTACAAAGCTATCAAGAAAAAAAACAATTCTCCTTCTATAGCTCAGCAGTGTTAACCCGACTTCACCTTTAAGTCCACTGACGACCCCTGTTCGCTGACTACTGCTTAAATATAACTGGCAAGATTATCCAGCCAATCTGCTAGCCCCGGCTATTCTATCCACAAAGCCGGGTAAACGCTGGCACATTCATGCCACTTTCTCTTTAAAGTTAAACCCCTGCTGGTCACACTCACATGTAAGATTCACAGAGCCCATCAATGGCTGTGCTGAGTTCAAGCACACAGGTTTACTTCCCTTTGTTAAGTAAGCCTTATTTACTTAAAATACGTGATTCTCTTACTTATCCTTTCTTACAAATGCAAACACCAGCATTATTTTTCCAGGCGCACCACACATCAAACTGCCCACACCGGGCAGGCTGCGAGGACACTGGCAATAAAACTGAACACCTGCCAGGGAGCACATACTGGCCATTATACAGGCTCCATGTGTGCTCAGACCCATCGCTTGTTGTAGTGTGCACGTGCTGGGACAGCCCCACATTTCCACAGGAAGGCCTTCAACACAAAAACAGTAAGCACTCTCCTTTTATGCTGGCGTACTTTTACTCATATAAGCGATAATGTTCAGTTTAGCGTCACTTTAACTAATAATGCACGGGGTTGCATATTATCACAAGACTGTAATGCATGACAACCTGATTGTTGCAAACCATATTAATAAAACTAGTTACAAATGTATTTCAAAATTTAGGAATCTTCCAGTAAGCACTAGAGACATTTTCTGCAAGTGGAAGAAACATCACACAACCAGCAATCAGCCATGCACAGGTGCTCCTCACAAGATTTCTGAACAGGGAGTCAGATAGATAATCAGACGAATAGCCCAAGACCCAAGGGCCACTTGGAAAGAGTTTCAGAAAGACCTGGAGGCAGCAGGTACAATTGTTACAGAAAAAAACATAAAGGTAATGCACTCCTATGGTCTCTATGTTGACTCACCCCACAAGACTCCTTTACTGAAGACAGGGCATGCTGAAGCTCTTTTAAAAATTGCTACACAACATTTGGACCAAAGTTAAACTTTTTGGCTATCATACTACATACTACAGTACACACACATGTTAAGGAGGACAAAATGGCACTGCACATTACCCGCAAAGCACTATACCAAAAGTGAAGTTTGGAGGTGGAAGCATTATGGTGTGGGGCTGTTTCTTATCTCATAGTACTTCATGTAATTGAAGGAACGATGAATGGGGCCATGTACTGAGAGATTCTTGAAATAAATCTGCTGCCATCCACTAGGGTGATGAGGATGAGACGTGGGTGGAGCTTCCAGCACGAAAACGACCCAAAACATATAGCAAAGGAACCTCTCAATTGGTTTCAAAGAAAGAAAATCAAATTGTTAGAATGGCCAGGTCAATCCCCTCAATCCAATCAAATATTTGGAAAGTTAGAAACTTTGCTAAACAAAATCTGCCCAATTTTCCTCACCTCCCACCTACTTCTATTCCAGAAGAAATATTGATCAGTCTTGAGGAATCAGACAGC
The DNA here is from genome assembly GCF_016835505.1 of Polypterus senegalus. Classification (NCBI taxonomy): domain Eukaryota; kingdom Metazoa; phylum Chordata; class Cladistia; order Polypteriformes; family Polypteridae; genus Polypterus; species Polypterus senegalus. Next base: position 98,975,092 of record NC_053157.1, on the reverse strand, counting down.
ACTTCTGCAATAAATAAAAACATTTTTAAGTCCCTCCCTTTCAAAGATGCCAGAGTACAGTGGGAAAAGGATCTCACACTCAACAATTCAGAAAAGGGAGTGGAAGGTAGCAATGCACATCTCCATATGCGCAAAACATACAGTTATTCAACTTAAAATCTTTAATCGAGAACATCTGTCTCGTTTAGATTGTCCAAAATGTTTCCAGGGCAAGATCCAGCCTCATTGGGCCATAAGTTTTGAGCATGCACCATCTAACATTACAGCTTTATTTTCATGGATGGTAGGATGTGCTTATTTACTAAGTGCAGATGGAAAAAATCTTCTTTTTCAGATCTTTTTCTTATTCAAAAATGTAAGCTGCAGTACCAAACAGTAGCTTGCTCACTGCACTCCGAAAAGTAGTGTCCATTTTAATGAACCCCTTGTGCACTAAGGGGTATTTGGAGTTATGGCACCTAAAATACATACCTAAAAATAAACAGCTATTATTCAGCTAATGTAATAAAGGAGATGCAAATGGCTGAAGAGTAGTGAAATGAATACTCCAGTTTATAAAATAAAGTATATGATAAAAACCTTTGTTTACACCAATATCAACTAAAAAACCAAAAAAACTATATTTTACAGTAGATAACCAAAACACTTTATGATGCACAACCCTGGAATCAACATTATTTTGTTCCCTAATCTGTCAGCAATCATTGTACCACGTGTAGACATCATATCCCATACCACTGCAAATTTATAGTGTTTGGTAGAAGGTATCCCCTTTTTTGGAAATGCATCTCAACAATTTCTCAAAACACGTACTGCAGTTATGTTTTTTTATTTTTAGAAAAAAAACAAACACACAAGGCTTTATTTCAGTGGGAATTGCTTTTCTCTTTCTCTCTCTCACACACACATATATATGCCTAAACCAGTGTTTTATCAGTCAATTTTGGGTTACAGGTGGCCATCGCTGGGTCACCAGCGCATGAGACTTGTTTCGTGGTATAATCCAGAAACAAAACCAAACCAAACCAAACCTCCACACCTGCTTTATCCTCATAAAATAAAGGTGCTCTTTGATTTTTCTTAACTGAAATGCAAATACAAAAAAAGTACTCTCTAAATGCAACCAGCGCTTATTTCTCCTCCATAAACGCAAACAATTTAAAGTAGACAAGGACCTCATGATGTAATTTTATCGCAGTATGATCCAGTCTGTGATCACTTTCAGTTTCATTGCCTGGTTTAATAGTCTGACAAATCAAAACTCAAAAAAGCTCCAGAAGATTACGAAGTATGCAGCTAAAGTTATTGGGGCTGATGTAGATAATTTGACTAGTGTGTGTCAGGTGGCAATGTTAAAGAAACTGGAAATCATTGCAACTGATGACAGACATCTATTACATGTAGAACTAAACTTCAGTAAATCAGAAAGGATAGTAGCTTTGAAAACCCACACAAATTGCTCCAGAAACTCATTTATTCCTAGTGCCATACGACTTTCAAAAAGAAATATCGGAGATAATGATTAAGGTTTTGATATATATCCTGTGACCTTTTTTTTTTTTTGGTGTAATTATGTATTATCTAACTGAACCAGTAAACCCCCGATTCTGTAAAAAATTGCAAATCCAAGAATGGCAATCACTTTCTATTCGAACTTTGTAGGGATGAAACATCATGGAGGGTGGGATCATCCTGGGAAAGTTTTCATTTAATTAAATAAATATATTTGTAGTAAAATTAACCAATTTATTAAAACTAAAACTAAAATGTAATTGTTATATCATTTAAGTCCAAAATGTCTTTTGAGTTGCTGCACTCATAAGTAAAAAAAAATATCGGAGTGCAAAGGTTTAAATGAAGTAAATTGGAAACAAAAAATTCATAAAATGGTAAATTCAAAATAGTTAATCAAAAATTTCCTTATAAACAACATTTCTGGTAAAGATGGTTTCCTGTCCTTGAATTAGCTCTGCCTGGTATGGAGTAGCTAAAACCTTCACTTTAACATCACACGAACACCGGACTCTTGAAAAGGCAACATAAAGTTGTCCATGTCCAAATACAGGCTCAGATAGGTAAATCCCTACTTTGTCCATGGTTTGTCCTTGGAGTTCCTTCTGATATTCTTTGTGATGAACAATTGCGCAAGCCAAACGCTTCTCTCATTGTTCTGTTGTCTCATTTGCACGCCTACCTGATACCTGAGCTCTTTCTTTTTGGAGCCGTGCTTCTTTTGCCTCTGGTGTTTCAGAAGCACGTTGTAGGCGTGATTGTGACTCAAGGTCTTCAAATTCCTTATCAGTAGCATTTTGCATCTTTTCTAGGAGTTCCTTAACCTTATGAGTCTTTTACTGTATATGGTGTGACATAGGTGGGATCCTTTGTAAAAAAAAGACACTCAGTTATGGCACGCTGCTTGCCTTGGCATATATGTGGGCAAATCACATATTTTACTAATGAATGACAGCAGCCAACATGGAAACTTAAGATTCATGTTATAGAAGACACTAGTAATAAAATTATCGATTTTGATTGAATTGTGCATTTATTGCAAACTACACAACTTTGAAATACTGCTGGGCACTTTGTGCATAAGTGGCTAAAGGTCAAAATGAAAGGGTCTGAACTCTTTAATTTTTACCAAATTTTTACCAAACACATGCTGATGGAGCCTCTTTTTTCTCACTTAAACATTCAGCTGGACAACAAATACATCTGCCATTACCCTCCATTCACAGAGTGACTCCTCAGCCTTCTTTTCCTCAATTTATTACTCCATTTTCTTTAATGCAAAAAACAATATTTCAGTCTTTTCTCTCTCTCTCTATTTCTCCTAAAGTCTTCCAGCTGTTTACATGAAGTGTTCCAGCAACAAAATGACATGTGCACTTCCTCAGGCACCATAAAACTTTGCATAACTACAACTTTCTTATCATAAAAGTTAGAAAAGCAGATTGGCTTTTGTTACTTTACCTATTGATGATCAGGTCATTTAGCGTAAAAATTGGTTGATTTAGATCAGCAGCCAATTGATCAGAGCATCACTACAAAAATACCCAGCATCTTAGGAGAGACACAGAAAGCTCATTTTACACACATAAAATAACAACCCTATGCCCAGTGTTGTCCACCAACCATCCCATAATGCCAAACCTGTCTGGTACAGTTCAAGATTCTAACTAATAACAAAAAAGAGCCTGAGTGGATTAAGAAGTGAGATGCAGCAGCTCATAAATCCCATCAAACGTGTAATAAAAGAAGAAAAGAAAAAAAACTGAGAAAGGACTGTAATGAAGGCCAAAAGTGTACCTACGCATAGGCTAAATGCATCTTCTCTAACCAACTATTAATGAATAGATGCTTTCTTATTCTTCACTGCAGACTGTTCTGAAAGGGTTAAATTAAACAAAGATTTTCAGATGGAAAGAGAAAGGTTGACAGAAGATTTGCTATTGCAATGTTCCTGTATTCTTGGTGCAAGTCTTTTAGATATTTGTCCCACGTATACCGCTGGGCACACACTGCATGGAATGCCTTAAACTGTGCACAAACCAGCAAAGCCTTTACGGACTGCCCTTTTCAATGCCAAAAGCAAAACGTTGACAGAGAGATAAGAAAATCAGTTTACAACATTCCATGCACTGCATGCTCAGCGGTATACATGGGTCAAACATCTAAAAGACTTGTAACATGTACAGTGGTGTGAAAAACTATTTGCCCCCTTCCTGATTTCTTATTCTTTTGCATGTTTGTCACACAAAATGTTTCTGATCATCAAACACATTTAACTATTAGTCAAATATAACACAAGTAAACACAAAATGCAGTTTTTAAATGATGGTTTTTATTATTTAGGGAGAAAAAAAATCCAAACCTACATGGCCCTGTGTGAAAAAGTAATTGCCCCTTGTTAAAAATAACCTAACTGTGGTGTATCACACCTGAGTTCAATTTCCGTAGCCACCCTCAGGCCTGATTACTGCCACACCTGTTTCAATCAAGAAATCACTTAAATAGGAGCTGCCTGACACAGAGAAGTAGACCAAAAGCACCTCAAAAGCTAGACATTCATGCCAAGATCCAAAGAAATTCAGGAACAAATGAGAACAGAAGTAATTGAGATCTATCAGTCTGGTAAAGGTTATTAAGCCATTTCTAAAGCTTTGGGACTCCAGCGAACCACAGTGAGAGCCATTATCCACAAATGGCAAAAACATGGAACAGTGGTGAACCTTCCCAGGAGTGGCGGCCGACCAAAATTACCCCAAGAGCGCAGAGACGACTCATCCGAGAGGTCACAAAAGACCCCAGGACAACGTCTAAAGAACTGCAGGCCTCACTTGCTTCAATTAAGGTCAGTGTTCACGACTCCACCATAAGAAAGAGACTGGGCAAAAACGGCCTGCATGGCAGATTTCCAAGACGCATAAACCACTGTTAAGCAAAAGAACATTAGGGCTTGTCTCAATTTTGCTAAGAAACATCTCAATGATTGCCAAGACTTTTGGGAAAATACCTTGTGGACTGATGAGACAAAAGTTGAACTTTTTGGAAGGCAAATGTCCCATTACATCTGGCATAAAAGGAACACAGCATTTCAGAAAAAGAACATCATACCAACAGTAAAATATGGTGGTGGTAGTGTGATGGTCTGGGGATGTTTTGATGCTTCAGGACCTGGAAGGCTTGCTGTGATAGATGGAACCATGAATTCTACTGTCTACCAAAAAATCCTGAAGGAGAATGTCCGGCCATCTGTTTGTCAACTCAAGCAGAAGCGATCTTGGGTGCTGCAACAGGACAATGACCCAAAACACACCAGCAAATCCACCTCTGAATAGCTGAAGAAAAACAAAATGAAGACTTTGGAGTGGCCTAGTCAAAGTCCTGACCTGAATCCAATTGAGATGCTATGGCATGACCTTAAAAAGGCGGTTCATGCTAGAAAACCCTCTAATAAAGCTGAATTTACAACAATTCTGCAAAGATGAGTGGGCCAAAATTCCTCCAGAGCGCTGTAAAAGACTCATTGCAAGTTATCAAAGCGCTTGATTGCAGTTATTGCTGCTAAGGGTGGCCCAACCAGTTATTAGGTTCAGGGGGCAATTACTTTTTCACACAGGGCCATGTAGGTTTGGATTTTTTTCCCCTAAATAATAAAAACCATCATTTAAAAACTGCATTTTGTGTTTACTTGTGTTATATTTGACTAATGGTTAAATGTGTTTGATGATCAGAAGCATTTTGTGTGACAAACATGCAAAAGAATAAGAAATCAGGAAGGGGGCAAATAGTTTTTCACACCACTGTATACAGGAACATCGCAATGACATCAGAAGACCCATGTTCTTTGATTTACAGACATACAAGCTCCACTGGACACATGTTTAACTGGGACACTGTGAAAGTAAAATTTAGGACCAATACTAAGAGTGCCAGAGAGCTGGCTGAATTGTGGCTCTCTAATGAAAATGGCATTAACAGATACAGTGAACCCCCGTTTATCACGGTTAATCCGTTCCAGACTCTACCGCGATAAATGAATTTTCGCGAAGTAGGATTCTTTATTTGTTAATCGAACATTTTCGCAGTTAGAGTATAGAAAACCTGTTTATGACCAAAACACCCGTTAGTCACCATTACACGCGTATTACCCAATATATTAGACAAAATAAGAGAAAATAAGACATATTAGACGTTACAAATATTATTATTGTACTGTAAAATTAATTACACACACACCGTTCTTACACACAACCACTAACCTATGAAGACACAACCTCAGTAGGAGAGTCTCAAGGTGGTTCAGTATCTTCAGCAGGTGCGTCGTTGCCTTCTTCCGCTGAAGCAGTACTAGGAGTGGGTGTCTGGGTGCGCGGCTGAAGAACATCGTGATAGGCAGTTGCTGGCGCTGTCTTTTCATATGCGCGAGGAGGCTTTTGTAGGGTTCTATCGCTCCATCAAACGCATTCTGGAACTGCAATGCACGCATCATTTGTGGGTCCCATTCGCCAATCATGTCCTGTACTTCCTTAATAGTTCTCATGACTTGCGAGAGACGCTCAAGTGTAAGGCCAACTTCCTCCTCCTGACCCCCAGGAACCTCTGGCTGCCCCCCTCCTCCTCCTCACTCACAGATTTAGTCATCTCCACCAGATCCTCGTTAGTTAAGGGGTCCGAGTGTGTCTCCAGCAGCTCATCCACGTCATTGCGAGTCATATCCGCGAAACCTTCTCCTGTCAGCATGTAGGCTAGCCTAACGGCCTTATCCACTGCCGAGTTGCTTATATCCTCTGGGGTGAGTCCTCTATTGTCGTGGACAATTTCAGGCCACAACATCTTCCAGCTAGCCTTCACGGTCTCCGTCTTTATGTCCTTCAATGCAGCCTGGATGTTCTTCAGACAGGTTGCGATGGTATACTGCCGCCAGTATTCCTTCAGCAAGAAGTTATCCTCAAGGTTCATGCCTTTGACGAGGTGCTGCAGGGTGTTTCGCGTGTGGAGGGCTTTGAACGCGCGAATAACGCCTTGATCCATGGGCTGGATCAGCGAAGTGGTGTTGGGAGGAAGGAACTCGATCCACACACCGCCGTAGGATAGGTCTTGCGCATGACCTCCAGCATTGTCCATGAGGAGAAGGACATTAAACTTGAGTCCTTTCTCCGCGAGATATAGCTCGACTGGGGGGATGAAGCACTCGTGGAACCAGTCCGATGACAGCTGCTTTGTAATCCGGCCCTTGTTGTTGTGCATCCAATGCACTGGCAGCTGGTTCTTGTTTCTATTCTTCAGGGCTCTAGGGTTCTTGGCTTTATAGATAAGGGCAGGCTTGAGCAAAAATCCCTCCGCATTTCCACCCATAATAATAGTCACACGATCTTTATACGCCTTGTAGCCACGGACCTTGGCCTCATCCTTGAAAATGAATGTCCGGGAAGGAATTCTTTTCCAGAAAAGTCCTGTTTCATCCATATTGAACACCTGTTCTGGATGATACTTGCCCGCCTCAAGGATTTTTTTGAACGTGTTGTTCACGTAGTCCTCTGCTGCAGGCTGATCAGCAGAGGCAGCTTCTCTGTGGAGAACGATACTCTTCAGAGAATACCTCTTCTGGAACTTTTCAAACCAACCCTTGCTCGCCATGAAATCCATAAACGTTGCAGAAGAGGGTCCTGGTTGAGGATCGTCCGTCGTAAAGCGCTGATAGAGCTGCCTTGCCTTCTCCCGGATGACCAGCAAATCCAACGGAATGTTTTTCTTGCGGCTGTCGCTGATCCAAATGGCTAGGACAGACTCCATTTTCACATTGAACTTATTACGACTTGTCACAACACACTTTGCTTCCTTGTTGAAAGAGACAGTAGCCGTTTCATGGATGTTCTTTTCATCTTTACGGATGGAGCGAACAGTAGACTCATTCAAATTGTAATGCCGGGCAACCTCCATGATTTTCTTGCCATCTCTGATCATATCCAAGAGTTTCACCTTCTCCTGGATGGTAAGCATCTTCCTCCGGCGCTTAGTTTTATTTTCAGAAGGTTTAGAAAATGCAGCACGTTTAGGAGCCATTGTGGGGCTTAGAGAAAAGTTCTCAGAAAGCGCATGCGTAGTGACGTAAGCATGTATGAGAAAACAATCGCGATAAAGTGAAGCAGCGAAAGTCGAAGCGTGATACAGTGAGGGATCACTGTACCTAGAGTTGAACCAAGCATATGCAGGCTTAACAAGAAGAACATGTCTGCGTGCACTTTATGTGGCATTACACATGTATTTTTTGAGCATGTCCGTGCCAAATAATTAACGCTGTTCGTTTTCAAATAATATTGCATTTCTCTCTATGCTGTGGTTTCTATTACACACCTAAAGAAAGAGACAATATATGTGAAAACATCATCGCACAAATGCAATATTATTTGAAAACAAACAGCGTCCAATCAGCTGTAAAAGTATGGCATTTCTAAATGTTTGCTTTTTTTCAGTCTGATTCTCTCAGTCAGACGATATATTTGTCTCTTATTCAGTGCACGTAAGAACATGCAGGTAGCCAGATGCTGTATGCTACAACATGCTGGTGGTGATCAACGCACATTTTAAAAAAAGAAAGAGACAAATATATGTGACGTTTTGAAGAATTCATTTTATGACACGATTTACCTTTATTTATTTACTTACTTCCTAAAGCCTAAAGCCACAAGTAGTGTGCAGGGGGCATGCTCAAAACTGTGTGTAATGCCACGAAAAGTGCCTGCTGACACTTTAGTATGCAAGCAATGGTATGTGCATTCTTGCTCCGATGTAGAAGGGAGCTGAGGTTACCTCTGTTACAGCGCGTCTATGTGAAAACAGCAGTATCAGATGCGGGGGTGGGGTGTATTTGGGCTCGTGAACGTGGCCGAGATAATAAAACTGAGTAAAAAAAACAAAGCTAACCTTTACAAGTATCATAAATTACACAGGCTGTTACAGACTTAAATCAAATGTATGTTTTTATTCTAAAATATTAAGACTAAGAGCAGTTTACTTCGCAAAACGGAGAGGTGCAGGATCGAACTCAGCGCAATTGTGTTAGATTTGTACCTTCTGTGAAAATATTTCTTTTGATATTTGGACTTCAGGCTTCATACATTATATAGTTTATGCCTACATTTTGTCATCTACTACTAGAATATAAAAAACATTTCTGTTTTAACAATGTGTTTACACAGATTACTGTAGAAACGGAACAGACATGAAATGCGTGTGTTCCAAACAACGATCTATTATTTCTACTCTAAAACTCCACTTCACTCCCAGAAAATCAATCAAGGCATGAGCTGGGAGAAGTTTTGCATGTTCTAAGTTGGTGGAGGGATGGAATAACTGGCTACTTGCAGCTTTTCTTTTATCAGCACATTTAGATTAACAAAAGACGCTGGCGGAGAGGTGAGAACTGTTTTAAGAAGCGATTTAAGGTGGGATGGATTTACGAGTTTTTTCGTAGGCTCTGGTAATTCTAGTGTTAAGCCCTTAGAAACTCTCCCACATTGTTTATAAATATTCTCCGCACAGTTATACAGTAAACTCTTGTTTACCGAGGTTAATCCACACCACACAGATAATTGAATTTCCACGAAGTAGGATTCTTTATTTATAATTCTAATATTTTCGCAGTTAGAGCATAGAAAACCTGTTAACGACCTTCTAAATACGTTTTTTAACATTATTCGAGCCCTCTAGACATGAAATAACACCCTTTAGTCAAAGGTTTAAACTGTGCTCCATGACAAGACAGAGATGACAGTTTCTTCTCACAATTAAAAGAATGCAAACATATCTTCCTCTTCAAAGGAGTGCGGGGAATGTCAGAGAGAGAGACAAAAGTAAACAATCAAAAATCAATAGGGCTGTTGGGCTTTTAAGTATGCGTAGCACCACGATAAAGCGGCCACAATGAAGGGATGAATGTGTAGGTAGTCTTTCAGCATTTTTTAGAGGAGCGTCCGTATCTTCTAAACAAACAGCCCCTCTGCTCACACCCCCTCCGCCAGGAGCAGAGAATGTCAGAGAGAGTGAGAGAGACAGAGAAAAGCAAACAATCAAAAATCAATATGGGCTGTTAGAGCTTTTAAGTGTGCGAAGCACCGTGTGGGAAGCATATCGTATATAATTGAGGAGTTTTATTTAATACGTAATATGTGCTCTGATTGGGTAGCTTCTCAGCCAACTGCCAATAGCGTCCCGTATTAAATCAACTGGGCAAACAAACAGGAAGCATGTACCATAAATTGAAAGACCCATTGTCCGCAGAAATCCGCGAACCAGCGAAAAATCCGTGATATACAGTATATTTAGATATGCTTACATTTAAAATCCACGATGGAGTGAAGCCGCGAAAGTGGAAGTGCGATATAGCAAGGGATCACTGTACACACACACACACACAAACATACATACACACATAAACACACACTGGCCACTTTATTAGGTACAACTGTTTAAATGCTTGTTAATGCAAATATCTAATCAGCCCATCACATGCATTTAGGCATGTAGACAACCTGCCGAAGTTCAAACCAAGTATCAGAATGAGGACAAAAGGTGGTTTTAGTGACTTTGAACATGGGATGGTTGCTGGTGCCAGATGGCCTGGTCTGAGTATTTCAGAAACTGCTGATCTACTGGAATTTTCACGCACAACAATCTCTAAGGCTTACGGAGAATGGTCTGAAAAAAGGAAAATATCCAGAGAGCGGTAGTTCTGAGCAAAAATGCCTTGTTGATACCAGAGGTCAGAGGAGAGGAGAGAGTGGCCAGACTAGTTAGAGCTGATAGGAAGGCAAAAGTAGCTCAAATAACCACTTGTTACAACCAAGTTATGCAGAACAGCATCTCTGAATGCATAAAACATAGAAAACTTAAAGCAGATGGTCTACACCAGCAGGATACCACACCAGGTGCCACTCATGTCATCTAAGAACAGGTAACTAAGGCTACAATTTGCATGGTTGCACCAAAACCGGTCAATAGAAGAATGGAAAAATGTTATCTGGTCCGATGAATCTTAATTTCTGCTGTGACATTCGGATGTTAGGGTCATTAAAGCATGGATACATCCTGCCTTGTATCAACGGTTCAGGATGGTGGTGGTGGTGGTGTTATGGTGTGGGGGATATTTTCTTGGCACACTTTGGACCCCTTAGTGCCAGCTGAGCATCATTTAAATGCCACAGACTACCTGAGTATTGTTGCTGACTATGTCCATCCCTTAACACTAGAATTACCAAAGCTTACGAAAAAAACTAGGAAATCCGGCCCGCATTAAATCCGCTTGCACAACTCCATTCAGCGACTTTTGTATTGTAAATGTGTCGATAAGCCCAATCAGCAAGCAGCCTGCTATACCATCCTCCCACTGCCGCAGAAAGAGCAAAAACCTCTGCCAACTAAAGTCTTGTTTATCTGGGAGTCAAGTAACTACAGCTGTATAGGCTAAAAAATATATTGTTATTTGGAACACATGCATTTCAAGTGTGTCCCGTGTCTACGAAGATCTATGTAAGTGTAGGAAATCTATGTAAGTGTAGGAATTCAGGACATGCAACAAATGTTGAACACATACCTAAAAGAAAAACTTTTTTCCTGTTTTAGTACTAACAACAAAATTTCGATATAAAGTGTATAATGTGTGAAGACTGAAGTCAAAATATCAAATAAGCACTTTTACAAAAGTTACAAGTATAACAGAACAAGTGTGCTTTTATTTAAGACTATAGCCGAAGAAAAAGAAATCGGGTTAGTGTGGCTTGTTGTCGTGACTTCTTTGGTAGTACAGCGTTAAGAACTGCCAACTCCTATTCAAAAGGTCACCGGTTCGAGTCTTCATGTGTCCCAAAATAAATGTTTACAGTAGTGAGCTGCTGTTATTGTCACTATTATACAATAAAAACAAACATTTGATTTGAGGCTGTAACAGCCGGTGTAAATGTATGGTACTTGTAAAGGTTAGCATTTTTTTATTCAGTTTTATTCTCTCAGTTGCGTTCACGCTAACCCTTAGCTGACACTGCTGTTTTCAAATAAAGACGAGATATAACAGAGGTGAACTCAGATCGGAGAGAAAGAACAGAAGCCCTCCCCACAAAAAAACATCCACTCGCATATAAGAACAATGCAGCAGCACCAGGCATAAAGGCAAAAGATGGCACCGTTTTGATTCAGGACAAGGTCCGGCATCATCCTGCCCCACACCTGTCCTTCAAAGAAACAGCATGGCTTACAGAGATCGCCAATGTATTGTGCAAACTCCTGTTTCTGATTATACTTTGTGATGGTCTTTACATAAGAAACATTTACATGTTACTTATATAAAAGCCAGGTGAATGTTATTTACCTTGATTTATTTACTTATCTTCCAATAGCGTAAAGTCACAAGTAGACTGCAGAGCTTCCTCGGTTTGATTGACACGGGCACGCTGACACAATACATGTGTACTGAAGTGACTTTAGCTCTAGGTGGAAGCTCCTGTTGCACCCAGATAACTAATTTTGTTCATTTTTGCATTGCTTATGTAGCACCCTTCAGCTTTTACTGAGGAAGCTGACCCGAGTTCAGTTTTTTTTTTTTTTTTAAATAATAAACCTAAATATGACTTTCTTGGTATACTGTTGTTCTTAGCACTATCTTTCATTGAACAAATACAGTGGAACCTCGGGTCACGACCATAATTCATTCCAAAACTGTGGTCGTAACATGATTTGGTTGTGACCTGAAGTAATTTCCCCCATAAGATTGTATGCTAATACAATTAATCCGTTCCAGAATGTACGAACTGTATGTAAATATATTTTCTTTAAACATTTTTAAGCACAAAAATAGTTAATTATACCATAGAATGAACAGTGTAATAGAATAACACTGAGACAAAGACCCAGGCTCCCTGCTAAGCTGCAGCACTCAGCTGCACGCGAGCCTGCTCTCTCTCTCTTCCCCCCGCTTCCTGCCTTCTCCTGCAACCTCCCGTTCTTTTCTGTTCTCTTCTTTTTCCCTTTAGCCTGTGCGTACGAACAGGAAAGCAAATTGGCTTGTTCGTCACCCGAGCATGTGGTCGTGAACAGATGCAAAAGTTGGCGGAACTTTATGATCGTAACCTGATTTGTATGTGTTCAGAGACGTTTGTGAACCGAGGTTCCACTGTATGTGTTAAAAATCTAACGAACTAATTAATATAAAGCAGAATAATCTACCCATACACTATGACAAAAAACATTTTAACCAGTTAACTCAATAATTTACACAACTTTACTATGAATTGTACCCCTTGATACTAAAACCACATTTAATAAAACTTTAGCCACATGCTAAATCGCTCTAATCTTTTTCTCTTTATGGATGGGTTGTCAAAAAAAAAAATGCATTTCTATGTTAAATATACAGTACTTATAGATATTAAGAGTATTGTATTCTAATTCATTTTAACTTTTACCTTTATCATATGTTGAATTTTAGAAAGTTTATTTTTAATAAGGTAGAAATACAGGCTACTGCCTGAAAAACTGTGAGTTCTCATGCAAACCCTTGAACAGATGTAACTGATAATCTGCTCCATACTGAATAGGCAATATGCATCTATATTCACTATATGTACCTATATGCTTAATGATTAATTTAACCCATTTAACACAAAATGTTTAGAGAGTGTGAAACTGACATTTTATCTTGTGAGATTATATTTCCATAAAAATATGAAGAATAATTTTATTCTTACTGCATAGCTGTAACAGAATCTATCGGAGTTTAAGATTCAGATACAGAAATTCCATATATGTTTGAGGGTTAGGCCTGGTTATATCCAGATATCCCTTTCTGGGCAATGATAGCTATAAAGCCCCAGGAACACCAACTAACAGTGCTATCAGACAGGCATTTAAACCACAGTATTCCCTAGGTTTTCTGTTTGCTATAAAAGAGCTAGGTCTCCAAGTCAGTTCATCCACTGCCTTCTCTAATGAAGAGATAGCATAGACTCATGTGTTCTCTCCTTGTGAAGGGAAGTCCCATCTAATAATACAAAGTACCTAGGAAAGTGGTCTTGATACCATGACTTATCTTGGGAGCTAAGTGTGAAGAGTGCTTGGTATGCCATGGTGAAATGTTGATCTCGGGGATTTCCCTAATGAAAAAAGTGGAAGCTGTGACTTTATCCACAGGAGAATGACATGGTATTTGTGCTCATAGCATTTTACATCTTCAGTCCATGAGTTTGGTTCACTGCCTGCTTAATGAGGATTCTCAACTCTAATTTTATGTTAAATATGTTAATAAGTGCTTAAAAAATGTATGTTATTTCTGGATATGCTTACCTGTTATACTATATCAGAAATGCTTGACAAGGCAGAACAAGAGGGCAAAAAGGCACATAAATTAATAACTTGTCACAATAAAGGCAGTGAACGGTTTCTAATGTGGAACAAACAATGTAACACTCTAATACTGAGACTGGAGACTCGTGGATTAAACAAAAACATTTCAATGACACACAAATACTAGCTGCTATGTACAATTGAGTTAGTGGATATGTTGTAGTCAAAGAAAACCACAAAAACTGGAAGACCGATTTTTAACCCCATATAAACAACTGAGCCACTTCTAATAAAATTAAATAATTACAATTTTTTCACTTTGCTGTTATTATTAACAATAATGTGTATAAAATCCTACACAAAAGACTCCTTTACTTTCACTTTTATTTAATATTCTTACATCTCACCATTGGTTTTTCCCTGCCATCACCAAGCTTACGCTTCTTATGTATGTGCTTGTTGCGCTCTGTGTCAACATCACCATAGACATTTGACAGATCTTCTACCAGAATCCACGGTGCTTGGTTTGGAGTGTTGGATCCTTTCAACAGAAAAAGGGACATAAATTATGCTGGTATTGTGCTTTAATGAGGAATGCATGCATTCTTTAGCAAAAGTAAACAGGGACTTTAATTAATCAAAATTTTCAAGACAGTCAAGCATAACTCCTCTTTTAAATTATTTTTGTTTTCTTGTTTTTATGAAAAGAACAATGTAAAAGGAATAAAATTTTAAACACTCTCAACAATAACAAGTAACAAAGCAACATGCAAATAAATACACATGAAAACTTGTTAAAGATAACAAGAGTTTAAAGAAAACAAATGAAAAAAGAAATGCAAAGAAAAAAGATTCAACCCACACACAAAGGTCAGTTAGGTTTGCCTAGTGCATTCTCTCACATCACAGAGGGGGGCTCCTACATGTTCATTACCTCATACATACATGAAAAACAAACAAAAATTTTTAAGAAAAAAATAATTACATTGTTTCATAATTGAGTAAAACTATTAATTAATGACTTGTGAAGCAGCTTCCATTTTCATTACATTCTGAAATGGTCTTCATCAACTTTTTGTACATAGATTTTTTTTACATAAAAGTTAAGTTCATATAATCTCTAAGAAGACTTCCAGTATCTTCTTTAACAGAGTCAGCAGATTTTTGATTGCTTTATATACCAAGTTCTTGCTGGCACATTTATTAGTTAACTGACTAAATATTGTTGGCTACAAGATCAAATTGAAGATGAAATATAGTCTAATTTGGTATATCTAGATTTTAGCCTTTAAATCAACAAAAACTCTCTTTTTTTGCAACTTATAACAAATAAAAGGAATGGGAGTCCAAATCCAGACAGGGATACCCTCACCTGACTGGAATGCCATGGATGATAGCTTTATTGGCCCAAGGCTAGTTCAAATGGAGCTATAAGACCCCACTCCAATAGTAGGCAGCAAGAGTATTCTGTTGCTATACTTGGGATTCCAGTAGAGGCTTCACGGGATTGTAGTGAATGCCAGAGTCACCATGAAAACAAAGGTGAAGAGTTTCCTGCCACATTAGAGTAGCATAGGAAGTACTCCCAGGATTAAACTTTTAGGTGCTCCAGACCTTCGGTCAGACAGGCCTGGAGTTGGGAGAGGAACAGAGACAAGGACCTGCCTGGTGAGGAAGAAGAAAAGAAAGGTAGGGAGGATCATTTTTCTTATATTCAGGTAAATAGCCCCAATAAGGACAGGAGGGGCTCAGGCCTTGCTATTTTTGTTTTCCATTTTATACTATGTATACTCCTTCACCCCGCTTTTGCATATTTTGTTGAATTTAATAAAATTACCTGCCTAACTCTTACTTGGATTATACTATTATTTTTCAACACAAAGGGTCTGCCTCAGATCACCCCACAATTTACACACCACATTTTTACAATGTACATCCTCTTACAGTTATATGCCTAAATTGGACTAAAAAGACAGGCAACAAAAGTGGAAAGGATACTGAATTCAAAAGGAACAGAAACCTTTGTCTGAAAGCTTTCTCTGTGCTCTACTGGAGAATACAGCAGACCGCTGTGAAGACGTTCACGGCCTCAGTCATTTGTGGATTTTTCCTTAGAAACTAACTAATAATTGTTAGCGGAAACTGCAAATATCCTCCGCAATTTTTTACGGCTTTTTTCGTGGCAATACTGCATCGTAGAGAGAACAGGAAGAAACCATAGAGGAAAATGCAACTTGGAATGGTGAAAGTAGCCAATCTGAGAGCATAGTCTACTAGTATTTGATACTGTAACTCCCTGCAGTGGCTCCGACTGGCCTTCTGCTGAGCGTGCAGGGGGCTGTTGGGGTCAAAGGATGTCAGTGTGCCTTTTAAAAAGGGACCGGTAACCAAAAGAAAAAAAAAAGTGTTTCAAGTTCCTGTCTCTCTGCCTGCCATCTGTTGGATTACTTGTACTTATTCTTTAAATCCTGGATCATTTAGTGGTTAGGGTATGGATTGTCTGGTGTCTGCCTGTGTGTATTAGTACTGTAAGTGGATTCATTGCTATTATGAGAAGAAAGGAGCGCTCCTGAACCCATACACCAATCTTCACCATTTCAGGAACTACCGGTAGGACTATGTTTACATTCCCATTCAACATGCGGATCTCCAGACTATCTATCTTCATCAGTACATTTCATCCGTTGCCTTTCTTCATGGACTTTACTGTGTGTGTTTTGTTGCTGCTTTGTTGTACTTAAGTACAATTTTTATTTTTTAATGGTGGCTGGAGTGCCAATTCTACCACAAACCCTCAAGTTTTCCCTGCAGGTTGAAAGGCCTACGTGTAGGGCTGGATGCAGGTTAACGTCATACCCTGGATGGAGCAATTGTGGGTTAAAGGCCAGTAAATTACGGATCTTTCAGATTTTTAAAGGATGAGATAACACCCACTTGGACCAAGATTTCATTTACAAAGCACCTTGGGAGTCAGCAGTATAGTGCCTTCATGCACTGTCCCGTCTGACTCAAAATACCTCAAAAACAGAAAATATATAGACAAGCAATTTAAGTAGATTAATCAGGTTGTTATCTACAGTGGGGGCAATAAGTATGTGATCCCTTGCTGAATTTTAAGTTTGTTCACTTACAAAGAAATGAACAGTCTCTAATTGTTATGGTAGTTTCATTTTAATGGAGAAAGGCAGAATATCAACCAAAAATCCAAAAAAAACACATTACATAAAAGTTATAAATTAATTAGTATGTCATTGAGCGAAATAAGTATTTGATTCCCAACAACCCAGCCAGAATTCAGGCTCCCACAGAAAGGCTATGTGCCCATGTGGGACACAGATTACAATCAATCACAGATACTCCTGATCTAAACTAGTTATGTATATAAATCACATCTGTCCAGAGAATCAATTTCTTCCATTCCAACCTCTCCACAACCATGAGCAAGATTGTAGACCTGCACAAGACTGGAATGGCCTACAAGACCATCTGCAAGAAGCGTGGTGAGAAGGTGACAACTGTTTGTGTGATTGTTCGAAATGTAAGAAATATAAAATGACCATCAATCGCCCTCAGTCGGGAAATCCATAAAAGATCTTGCCTCATGGGGTGAGGATGATCATGAGAAAAGTGAGGGATCAACCCAAAACTAAACAGGAAAAGCTTATTAATGATCTGAAGGAAGTTGGGACCACAGTCACCAAGAACACCATAGGTAACACACTACGCTGTAATGGATTGAAATCTTGCAGCGCCTCCAAGGTCTCCCTGCTCAAGAAGGCACATGTACAGGCCCTGACGTTCCCTGGCAAACTTAAGATGATGATGATCTCGTGATCATCCTCACCCCATGACGGTGTGTTTTTTCTGGATTTTTGGCTGATATTCTGTCTCTCTCCATTAAAAATAAACTACCATAAAAAAAGAGACTTAATTTCTTTGCAAGAGAGCAAACTTACAAATTCAGCAGGGGATCAAATACTTATTTCCCCCACTGTATATTTGTGAATCACACAATTACAATTAAGCCAGGTTTATACTTCACGAGTGGACACTACTGCTATGCAAGCTTTGTACTATTTATACTTGCGCACATACGTTACATAAATCTGGAAGATTCCACCAGATGGCAGTGCGAGATATCATTACGGTGAGAACAGGTTCGGCTTCACTGTGTTGTGAATTGACTGAAACACCAATAAAATTCTGTGGACACCTTGCCACAATATACCTGAAAAGGATGGATGTGTCATGATTAAATCAATCAGTCCAGGGATGCGCCCATTCCAGCAAGCATAGGACATGAGACAAAAACTATCCCTGGAAGGGGCATCAGCTCATCGCAAGGTGAATACGACATGCTGTCGATGGGTGATGCAAGGAACATTATAAACGCAGGGAAGATCGGGGAAAAAACACGCGGTCACTGATTACAAACCGCAAGATGAATGAAAGAGACAACATATGTAAAAACATCATCGCACTAATGCAATATTATTTGAAAACGAACAGCGTCAGATCGGGTTTGAATATGCCCGATCTGACGCTGTTCGTTTTCAAATCATATTGCATGTACTGTGCGTTAAAACTGCTGCACTGAATAAGCTGACTCCTTCTGTAACAGCGTCAGCGTGTATTCAAACCCGATCTGTAATCAGTGACCGCGTGTTTTTTCCCCGATCTTGCCAGTTCGCACATGTTGCTGTATGGTGCGGTTTCTTTTGTACTCCAGGACATGCAGAGGACAGAATAGTACAGAACAGTAAGTTCAGCGCTATATGCAATCAGACAGACAAACAGGCAGAGAAGGCACTAGATATATAAATAAACAGGGAAGGCACTGTATAATAGATATATAAAAAACAGCTAAGGGGATAGATATATAGATAGGTAGGAAGGAAAGGCACTATATGATAGGCAGACAGGGAAGCTCCTATATAATAATAAAATTACTGTTATTACTATGTAGATAGACAGGGAGTTCAGCGTCGCAGCGTGTATTCAAACCCGATCTGACGCTGTTCGTTTTCAAATAATATTGCATGTACTTAACTATTTTAGAATAAAAACTTACATTTGATTTCAGTCTTTTTTTTTTATTCAGTTCCATTCTCTCAGTCGCGTTCACGATTCCCCAAAAATCTGACAATGCTGTTTTCACATAAAGATGCGCTATAACTCAAATGTGATTTATTTGGAGCGCTATACTCGAATGTGATTTATTTGGAGACGCGCTATACTCAAATGTTATTTATATAGGGAAGAAAGTACAATGTCAGGTTCTCATTCAGTGTAATACGAACCATAGCATAGAGAGATGTGTACACTGCAACAAGTACACATGTCGTGAATGTAGGAAGGGTGTGTGGAAATTGTTAATATTTGAATGTGATGATTTTATATAGCACGGATCGGAAATCAGCAGTTCTTAGCATTGCACCACGCAAGCTGTCGTATCAACCGCCTACTGTAACTTGCTTTATTTTTTCTTCACTTATAGTCTAGAATAAAAGTGCACTTGTTTTTTATTCTTGTACACCAACATATGTTCCTGTGT
Organism: Polypterus senegalus; assembly: GCF_016835505.1. Taxonomy (NCBI): domain Eukaryota; kingdom Metazoa; phylum Chordata; class Cladistia; order Polypteriformes; family Polypteridae; genus Polypterus; species Polypterus senegalus. Next base: position 98,955,699 of record NC_053157.1, on the reverse strand, counting down.
TTGAGCGACACGGGCATGCTCAAAAAAATAGACGTGTAATGCCACGAAAAGTGCACGCAGGCACTTCAGTTCGCAAGCATTGGTACGAGAATGCAGTCACAAGTACGCTGCAGAGCTACAGTGCATCTTTATGTGAAAACAGCATTCTCAGATGGGGGGTAGGGAAGGATCCTGAACACGACTGAGACTGAGAATGAAAAGTGAATAAAAAAAACTAACCTTTACAAGTATCACAAATTACTGGCTGTTACACACTGAAATCAATTTTTTTTTTTATTTTATTCTAAAATAGTAAGAATAAGAGCAGTTTACTTCTCAAAACTGAACCATGTGGGATCGAACTCATGACCTTTTGGATACTAGTCAGCGGCTGATACCATTATGCTACCGGGGTAACTGTAGTATGTATGTGTCAATATGGCATGCTAAGGTGGCTTTTTTCTGCAGTCATATTTTTGAATGAAAGCATACTTGTTCTATTATATTTGTACCTTTTGTGGAAGTGTTTGATATTTGGACTTCAGGCTTCATACATTATATAGTTTATGCTTACATGTTGTCATTTACTACTACAATATGAAAAACGTTTCTGTTTTAAAAATGTGTTTACAAGGATTACTGTAGAAACGGAACACACGTAAAATGCGTGTGTTCCAAATAATGATCTATTATTTCCACTCTAAAACTCCACTTCACTCCCAGATAATCAATCAAGGCATGAGCTGGGAGAACTTTGTGCACGTTCTAAGTCGGTGGGGGATGGAATAACCGGCTGCTTGCAGCCTGATTTTTATCAGCACATTTAGATGACAAAAGACGCTGGTGGAGAGCTGTGAACGATTTTAAGAAGCGATTTAAGGTGGGACGGAATTACGAGTTTTTTCGTAGGCTCTGGTGATTCTAGTGTTAATGCATTCTGAGTGGTAATCTATTGCTGCTTGCTGCTGCTGTCAGGTCTGGAGGAAGCCCCAGAAGCATGTAGCGGTTAACAACTGAGTTGGTTTTAATATGATGTTTATGATGGTCTCCTTTAATGATAAAGTGAACTACAAGATTAAAGTGGACATTTCGAGATTAAAGCCGAAATTGCCACTTTATTCACAAAATAGACATTTTCACCATCTCTATGGCTCAGATATGCTGCTGTACATTCTGATGCTGTTGTAAAAGGGCAGAGAAGATGGTATGTGAGACTTTTAAAATGTATCATGTCATTATGTTGGGGAATACGCAATGCTTGAATATAAAAGCACCATTAATGCATTTGTATTTCAGCATTTTGCTTCACTATATTGAACCATTAATCAAATATCGCAGCACGCACATTAATCTCGGAGGATACTCAAAGTGTCTTACTGTCACATGTAGATAGTAAACAGAGACTCTGACGTTTTATTCTGACTTTTATCATACTGCTGATGCTGTTAGTTAGGGTCAGATCGAGGGGATGGGTGTGGGAGGGAGCGAGAGCATGAACGTGACTAAGAGAATAAAACTGAAAAAAAGCTAACTTTTACAAGTACCATAAATTTACACCCAATCTGACACTGTTTGTTTTCAAATAATATTGCATTAGTGCTACAATCTTTTCTAATGGGTACTATTCAAGTCATACAATGATTTCTTCAAAATGTCACATATTTGTTAGAGATGTACGATATATCGGGAACTGTATTGTTATCAATTTACCACAAATTTAATTACCCATCTGAAGAACCACCATAATGAATTATAAACAGAATTTCTAGCAGCTAATGCTACCAAAAAGAAAGTTAAATCAGACGCTGCCAGGCTCACTAGTGGTAGCTTAATTCAGCAAAGCCTTCAAAACGTAAAGACGTTTTCTCAAGACAGCGCCAGAGCTAAAGGCATAACTACTAAAATAATGGAAATTATCACACTCGTTGACCAGCCTTTTTCCCTAGTTGAGGATGAAGAATTTTGTCAGTTACTACATCATTTAGAACCTTGCTACATTCTTCCAAGCCGGCGACAGTTTGCAGATGTATCACATTATATGATATGATGTGATCCACAAGCTTTTAAGAAACAATGCCACCAGCATTAGCTTCACTACAGATACAGTGGGTACGGAAAGTATTCAGACCCCCTTCAATTTTTCACTCTTTGTTATATTGCAGCCATTTGCTAAAATCATTTACATTATTTTTTTCTCATTAATGTACACACAGCACCTCATATTGACAGACAAAAAAAAATAATTTTTGAAATTGTTGCAGATTTATAAAAAAGAAAAACTGAAATATTGCATGGTCCTAAGTATTCAGACCCTTTGCTGTGACACTCATATATTTAACTCAGGTGCTTTCCATTTCTTCTGAGCATCCTTGAGATCACCTTCATTTGAGTCCAGCTGTGTTTGATAATACTGATTGGACTTGATTTGGAAAGCCACACACTTGTCTATATAAGACCTTCCAGCTCACAATGCATGTCAGAGCAAATGAGAATCATGAGGTCAAAGGAATTGCCTGAAGAGCTCAGAGACAGAATTGTGGCAAGGCACAGATCTGGCCAAGGTTACAAAAAAAATTCTGCTGCACTTAAGGTTCCCAAGAGCACAGTGGCCTCCATAATCCTTAAATGGAAGACGTTTGGGACGACCAGAACCCTTCCTAGAGCTGGCCGTCCGGCCAAACTGAGCTACCGGGGGAGAAGAGCCTTGGTGAGAGAGGTAAAGAAGAACCCAAAGATCATTTTGGCTGAGCTCCAGAGATGCAGTCAGGAGATGGGAGAAAGTTGTAGAAAGTCAACCATCACTGCAGCCCTCCACCAGTCAGGGCTTTATGGCAGGGTGGCCTGTCGGAAGCCTCTTCTCAGTGCAAGACACATGACAGCCCACATGGAGTTTGCTAAAAGACACCTGAAGGACTCTGAGATGGTGAGAAATAAGATTCTCTGGTCTGATGAGACCAAGATAGAACATTTTGGCCTTAATTCTAAGCGGTATGTGTGGAGACAACCAGGCACTGCTCATCACTTGTCCAATACAGTCCTCACAGTGAAGCATGGCAGTGGCAGTATCATGCTGTGGGGGTGTTTTTATCAGCTGCAAGGACAGGACGACTGGTTGCAATTGAGGGAAAAACTAATGCGGCCGAGTACAGGGATATCCTGGACAAAAACCTTCTCCAGAGTGCTAAGGACCTCAGAATGGGCCGAAGGTTTACCTTCCAACAAGACAATGACCCTAAGCACAAAGCTAAAATAACTAAGGAGTGGCTTCACAACAACTCTGTGACTGTTCTTGAATGGCCCAGCCAGAGCCCTGACCTAAAAATGGCTGTCCACCAACGTTTACCATCCAACCTGACAGAACTGGAGAGGATCTGCAAGGAGGAATGGAAGAGGGTCCCCAAATCCAGGTGTGAAAAACTTGTTGCATCTTTCCCAAGAAGACTCATGGCTGTATTAGCTAAAAAGGGTGCTTCTACTAAATACTCAGCAAAGCGTCTGAATACTTAGGACCATGTGATATTTCAGTTTTTCTTTTTTAATAAATCTGCAACAATTTCAAAAATTATTTTTTTTGTCTGTCAATATGGGGTGCTGTGTGTACATTAATGAGGGAAAAAATTAATTTTAATGATTTTAGCAAATGGCTGCAATATAACAAAGAGTGAAAAATTGAAGGAGGTCTAAATACTTTCCGTACCCACTGTATGTGGAGCTCAGAGGTCAGCCCCATGAGCATTTTGAGTCTAACGGCAAACTGGACTGACGACAATTTTGAGTCAAAAAGAGTGGTGTTGCATGCTAAAGAGTTCTCCGGTTCTCATTCTGTGACTTTTATCGCACAAGCTTTCGATTCCATGTTAGCTAAGTGGAACATTTCAAAAAGTAATGTGCATGTTGTGCTTCATGACAACGCTTGCACCATGGCAAAAGCTATGGAAGAAAGCAGCATTCAAATTTAAGATGCATGGCTCACACTTTGCAGCTTGCTGTAAATGAAGGCTTTTTGAGCCAGAGAAGCATCTCTGACTGTGTTGCCATTGAGAGGCAAATAGTTACTCATTTTAAGCACTAACAGCTCGCTATTTCATGGCTGAGAGAAATACAAACAGACCTTGGTACCCCAACAAGAATGCTTCAGCAGGACATCCCTACTCTTTGGAACAGAACTTATTTTATGCTGAAAAGTCTTGTTGATCAGAAGCACATTCTTGCTGTGTATAGTGCTGAATAAAAGCTTTCTGCCTCTCTCACAGTGCATCCGTGGGGACTTGTGGAAAACATGATTACTCTACTCAAACTATTCAAGCAACTTACTAAAGACATAAGCACGTATTCATCTACAATTGCAGACGTGATTCCAACTGTTGAAGCACTTACACGTCTGCTTAAAAAAAGTGTGGCAAGACAGATTTCAGAGTTCAGACAGCAAAAACCACATTTTTAAAGACAGTCACAAAACATTTCAGTAGTGCATTCTCCGAGCCACTATACTATCTATCTACTGTCCTTGATCCATGGCACAAAGATCAATTTTTTGACCAAGATACCAAAAAACAAGCGCAAGAAGCACTTCAGAAACAACTGGTTGAGATGTCAGCTGGTGAAGGAGATGGTGAAAGCAACAGCGAACCACAAGAGAAAAAGATTTGCACTCGGAGAGATGTTGCTGCTTCATTGCTGGATATGTATACAGAAATTCTTGAAGAAAATTCGTATGTGGCTGCAAAACCACATTCGACTGACACCGAGGTAAAATAACGATAATAAAATTAACAATAATCATACTAATTAGGTTGACCATACATCCCAAATGGAAATTAAGAAAACACTTACGGATTTAATTTTTTTTTTTTTTTAAACCACAAACCATACACTGCAGCATCCAAATATCCACTCAGTATCATAATGGATTTACCGGAAACTCACAGTCAGCACTGCGAGGCAGCTTGCTGGGACTATGTATAACTTAAGAGTGCAAGGCAAACTGCTCTACAAACATAAGCTGAGAAGAAAGGGAACACGTGAACAGCATCACCTTGCTTTTTTTGTCAGGTTTTTACAATTTATGCTTGCCACATAGGCTACAAAACTGTCATTGCATCGCTGCAGTTTGTGGGTTTTTCCATTATAGATAGTCGAGTTGCTATGGAAAAGTGAAGGAAGTTAATTTAGTGGGCACTTAGCAAAAAGGAGGAACATGTTCACCTGCATGGTAGAATGCAACTTCAAGTTTTGTGCATTGTGAAAGATGTGTCTCCTGTGTCTAAACTGCAAAAGATTTTAAGACAAGAGTTATTCCAGTTTCAATGTAAGCATTACTTTAGGACGAAATCACCCTGAAATACACAGCAGTCTCTCAACATTTCAAGGCATACCGGTGTTACAAAGTATTTCATTTTGGAACAGCTTGTGCTGCATCTCTTAAAAGTGCATCCGCATTACACTTTATACAGAATGCCCTTTATATGACCCAAATCATTATACATCAAGCTTCAACATCACAAGTTTTTATTAATGGCAGTGGTTGATACAGGTGGTTTTCCTGTTTTTCTTTACCACAAATCTGGTCAACCTAATAATATTTATTATTTGTTTATTATAATGTAGGTAAACATTTATAAACTTTTTTATTCAGCTAAATACAGTGCATCCAGAAAGTATTCACAGCGCATCACTTTTTCCACATTTTGTTATGTTACAGCCTTATTCCAAAATGGATTAAATTAATTTTTTTCCTCAGAATTCTACACACAACAATCCATAATGACAACATGAAAGAAGTTTACTTAAGGTTTTTGCAAATTTATTAAAAATAAAAAAATTGATAAAGCACATGTACATAAGTATTCACAGCCTTTGCCATGAAGCTCAAAACTGAGCTCAGGTGCATCCTGTTTCCCCTGATCATCCTGGAGATGTTTCTGCAGCTTAATTGGAGTCCACCTGTGGTAAATTCAGTTGATTGGACATGATTTGGAAAGGCACACACCTGTCTATATAAGGTCCCACAGTTGACAGGTCATGTCAGAGCACAAACCAAGCATAAAGTCAAAGGAATTGTCTGTAGACCTCCGAGACAGGATTGCCTCGAGGCACAAATGTGGGGAAGAAAAAAAATTCTGCTGCTTTGAAGATACCAATGAGCACATTGGCCTCCATCATTCGTAAGTGGAAGAAGTTCGAAACCACCAGGACTCTTCCTAGTGCTGGCCAGCCATCTAAACTGAGTGATCGGGGGAGAAGGGCCTTAGTCAGGGAGGTGACCAAGAACCCGATGGTCACTCTGTCAGAGCTCCTCTGTGGAGAGAGGAGAACCTTCCAGAAGGACAACCATCTCTGCAGCAATCTACCAATCAGGCCTGTATGGTAGAGTGGCCAGACGGAAGCCACACCTTAGTAAAAGGCACATGGCAGCCCGCCTGGAGTTTGCCAAAAGGCACCTGAAGGACTCTCAGACCATGAGAAACAAAATTCTCTGGTCTGATGAGACAAAGATTGAACTCTTTGGTGTGAATACCAGGCGTCACGTTTGGAGGAAACCAGGCACCGCTCATCACCAGGCCAATACCATCCCTACAGTGAAGCATGGTGGTGGCAGCACCATGCTGTGGGGATGTTTTTCAGCAGCAGGAACTGGGAGACTAGTCATGATAAAGGGAAAGATGACTGCAGCAATGTACAGAGACATCCTGGATGAAAACCTGCTCCAGAGCGCTCTTGAACTCAGACTGGGGCGACGGTTCATCTTTCAGCAGGACAACGACCCTAAGAACACAGCCAAGAAATCAAAGGAGTGGCTTCAGGACAACTCTGTGAATGTCCTTGAGTGGCCCAGCCAGAGCCCAGACTTGAATCCGATTGAACATCTCTGGAGAGATGTTTAAATGGCTGTGCACCGACGCTTCCCATCCAACCTGATGGAGCTTGAGAGGTGCTGCAAAGAGGAATGGGCGAAACTGGCCAAGGATAGGTGTGCCAAGCTTGTGGCATCATATTCAAAAAGACTTGAGGCTATAATTGCTGCCAAAGGTGCATCAACAAAGTATTGAGCAAAAGCTGTGAATACTTATGTACATGTGATTTCCCAGTTTTTTTATTTTTAATAAATTTGCAAAAACCTCAAGTAAACTTTTTTCACATTGTCATTATGAGGTGTTGTGTGTAGAATTGTGAGGAAAAAAATGAATTTAATCCATTTTGGAATAAGGCTATAACATAACAAAATGTGGAAAAACTGATGCGCTGTGAATACTCTCCGGATGCTCCAGAAATAACTGCGCCCTCCAGTATTGGAAAAGCAATGCAGCCCGTTTTCCAACTTTGGCAAAGGCAGCGATCAAGTGGCACCTTGTACCAGTGTAGACAGTGAACTCTTTTTTCAGCTGTGTCAAATATAATAAACTAGCCAACCCGCGGCGTAGCATACGCCGCATAATCAGGCCGCTTTTTAAATGATTTTTAAGCACAGAGGAAAAAATAAACATTTGAAAAATCCGTAATTTAATAAATCACCAAGAAAAGTAACATTGCAACAATGCACGCTACGAACCAACATACAATTCTCCATGAATGAAAATCGGAGGAGCGCCGTCGCGCTTTCACCTTCCAAAGCGAAGGACAGGGTTGAACGGTGCTTGTTCGGTACGCACTGCCTGCTTATGTGCCCGTCCAAACTCCCTACCTGAGTCGCTTTCGTCTGTGTACAGTCCACACGCACCTGTGAGTCACGTTGGCTGTTAATTTTCCAAACACCGCCTCAGTCGGTTTCCACGTTGATTTTTCATTGTTCTTTGCGATTCCAGCTGCTTTTTTTTATATATAATCCACCAAGTCACCCGACCATGGGGGGCTTTACAAAGGGCAGGGACGTAATCAGTGCGGCGTATGACACGCCGCGCACTCGGGAATTTCGTTCGTGGGAAACAATTGGAAGCCACGGTCTCCATCACGAATGGGGTTCAACGGCTTACCCACGCCTCCCCACGCGGGTAGACACACGTTGATCCATTCAGTGTAGCGTGTGTGCAGTACCGGACATACAAGTGCATCATAGACCTGTTAATGCTCAATCTCACGTGGCGCCACTTGTCCCTCTAAGAATTTGGACGCCGACCGCTGTTGGGTCGTGTAACTATTTAGCAGGTGGGAGTCTCGTTCGTTTTCGGAAATAACCAGCCAAATCGCTCCACCAACTAAGAACTGCCATGCACCAATCCTGTCCATGTCCGGGCCGGGTGAGGTTTCCTGTGTTGAGTCAAATGAAGTGAAAGGCTCCACAGCTGGTGGTGCCCTTCCATCAATTCCTTTAAGTTTCAGCTTTGTAACCATACTCCCCCCTGAACCCAAAGACTTTGGTTACCCGGTTGGCTGCCCTGTTGCGGGGGCCTGCATTGGTGAAGCAGGTGAGCATTGTGTTTTAACCTCAGTTGTAAAGGAACGTTTTAAGGATCCCATGGATTACCCCTTGCGAACAGTTTTACACGCCGCATATGGCGAATCACTTCCGCGAGAAACATGCCTCTATTAACAGTCAACGTGGGTCGGAGCTGCATGTGACCTCTACGACAGACGAATATAAATGACGCCGCTTTTTCTGTGTCATCGCGTCCGAGTTGGTGGCCGTGGCTATGTGAGTTGTTGTCGTATCCAATGGTCTTGGAGTTGGTGGGAGTGGCTCCATCCTGCGTGCTCCATAGGTGTCTCACTTGTCGGCGGCTTAGTGAATCCACTCCCCTTCCGGTGTGCTTTCCATGGTTGTCTTGCCTTAGTGAATTATATTTATAGATGAAAAGAGAAACAGGCTTACTGGTGAAAAGACAGAAATGCTTCTTTTTGTTAAAAAAAACCTACCATTTGTACTTTTAAAGAAGCCAACTTAAGCACAGGGTTACAGGCCTCATTATACCCTTTATGTTAGTTTATTTTATAGTAATATATGCCTGATTATAGCAGAAAGAATATGCATTCATTTTTTTGTTAATATACCCAATGCCATGTTATGTAATGGCATGGTGTCTTGATGTGCTTAAGTTACTCAGAATGTGTATGTTAATCAGAGTTTTGTGTATGACCTGCAGTATTTTTTCTATACAGATGAGCCATATCTTGCTCTTTTTCCCCCGTATAAATTACTGGCTGCTTATATAGCAAGTTAATAAAAAGTTAATCTCTGTTTCACATGCTACTGTTGTTTCTTTGATAATGCATAATATATTTTCAGCATACCTAAAACATTCATACCTGAAGTAAATAAAAAAAAATATATATCGACCATTGGTTATCGGTATTGGCAAAGATGGACAAAAACATATCGGTTATCGGTATTGCCCAGAATTTCCATATCGGTGCATCACTAATATTTATCTCTTTCTTTTTCACCAGTGCTGCACAGACATCATGGATCAGAAGGCGTGAGCTTATTCAGTGTGATCAGGAGCACGCAGGTGGCTGGTTGCTATGTGCCATAACATACTTGACTTGGCTGCGATGAATGAACGTGTACTGTGCAAGGCATGCACGGGGTCCATTAAGAAAAGTAGAGTGTTCTTTGCTCACCTTGCAGAAGAACTTCACTGTTGCTTCTTACAAGAAATGCGATGGAAAAAAAAGATGCAAAATCGACAAGCTTCTGTTCCAAGACTGCCGCTCTCCTGAGCAAACTCAGTAAGTGTCAGGGTGTTACTTCAATGTAATTGGAACCACAGCATACAGAGACATACATACATTGCAACAGGTACACATGTTGTAAATGTAGGAAGGACGGTCCTTGAGTGTGTGGGAACTGTTAACATTTGAATTTGATGATTGCATATAACGTGGAACTGACCTCTCTGTACTATTCTTTCCTCTGCATGTCCTAGAGTACAAAAGAAACACCACCATGCACCAAAAGGTGGAAATTGGGCAAGGTTGGGGGGGGAAAGAAAAAAAAAAGAACACAGTCACTGATTACAACAGCAAGAAAGTATGCAAATGAATATGAATAACATGAATAATGTTGCATTAGTGCCACAATGTTTTTCGAAATGTACTATACAGGTCATAAAAGGAATTATTCCAAATATCTCTGTCTGTGCGGCTTTGACATCAAGGACCATAAGGTGCACACTAATTCAGAGTGAGCAGGTACACTCAATAAAACTAATAAAAAAAATTCAAGTGGCAATGAGATACCAAGAAGGCAGATTCACCAGTGTTTGTGTATCAGCTTTTATCCCTCCAGATTAGAGAATTTCCAGTTCCATTGTTTTAAAACACCACTCACATCCACAGTTATTCCCAGTTTCAAATAAAAACTAATAACGTCAGATCTGGGGTAGTGGTAGGAGGGGTTGTATCGTGATCGTGATTGAGAGAATAAAAGTGAAAAAAAATCCCCGCTAACTTTTACAAGTACTATAAATTTACACCGGCTGCTACAGATGCAAATGAAATGTATTTTAATATTAACAATAAGAGCAGCTCACTACTCAAAACAGTAAATTTGGGAGGCAGCCAGAATTGATCCGGTGACTTCTTGATTACAAGTCAGCAATTCTTATGTCTACGCCACGGAAGCTGACGCATTACACGAGCACCTTTTGTGAAAGTGTTTATTTGATGTTTGGACTTCAGGCTTCACACATTATACAGTTCATGTTTACATTTTGTCAATTATTACTAAAACATGAAAAATATTTCTGTTTTAATGATGTGTTTACATAGATTGTTGTAGACACGAAACACACATGAAATGTATGTATTCCAGCACTTCAATCCAAGATAAACACTGAGTAATGCGAACATTCTTTGTGAATTGAACTGCGGCGGTTGGTGAGAGGATGGGATAGCAGGCTGTTTGTGTTAATCGACACATTTACAAGACAAAAGACGCTGATGGAGAGGTGCGAAGGGAGTTAAGGTGGGCCGGAATTATGAGCTTTTTCGTAGGCCTTGGTAATTCTAGTGTTAAACAAAAATCTTTCTTTAGAAACACATTTTTTCATTGAAAACATAGGTTTAATTAAGCCATCCCAGGTGAAGACAACCATAATGAACTTCTTTCTATAGTTTAATAGGTAGAAGAAGTCTTTCAAAGGGTACTTGGACCAATCTCCAAAGCAAAATGTTCCTATTTCTTTGAACACATTAAAGCTTGTGCTTATGGACTGTTGTGATGTGAAATTTTGCATACAAGTGGATAAATATTTTGTATGTCTTGATTTGTAATTTAGGCAAAGCAATCTAATTTTAGTGTTACATTAGTGAGACGCATTCATGTTTACAACCCCCAGGACTGAGTCTCTTTGAATTTTAAGACAGGATTTGGGGGGGAAGTGCCTGAAACAAGTTTTGTAAATGTTTCTCTGAAGTCTCTCATCCCCAACACAAAGCCAGACTGCCTAACTGCCAAGCTGCACCTTAACATATGGTTTTGGGGGATGGCAGGTGTTACGATGTTCTTTGCCCCATTGGTCTGAAGCATGGCTGTTTGGAATTGGCTTGTATCAAAAGCCTTTACATACTATGGTGCCCTATTGGCTGTATGGGTTGGAGAGAAAACCTATAAATTTGCTTGCTTTCTCTCACACTGTCTCTCTTACTAACCTCTAATGATGATGAAGTATCTCTCTTATTAACAACTGATGAAGACCATCACACCATGAACTAACAAGAAGAACACAATGAAGAGCACAGCTCGGCAGCCATATTGAAAAGACATGTGGCTGAAAGCTGACTACAAATGATGCCTTAACTAGAGACTTTAAGTAACAAACAAGTCTGTGTGCCACCTGAACTACACATCACCATTTAATCAGGTTGTATGGTTGCCAAAATTCAAATGTACTTTGTATATTGTTATTATTTATGAATATTACCAATAATACATTGTTTAAATTTTAACTTAACTGCTGCTTGTCTTTTACTATACCTAATTGCCTGAGGTTATAGATGTAGAAGGGAATGTGGGGAGAAGTTATATACTATAATATCTTATAAACAGGGGTAAGTCTGTGGGATTTAAGGCGTTCTGCCAGAGGCTAAATATTAATAATACAAAAGGGGAAAGTAGAGCAATATATTACTCTACCAAGACAAAACATGGACTAACTTCTTCAATTCAGTCCACAGGTTTTCAATTTGGATTCAAATCTGAATTTATTTTTGTGTTCTCAGAAAGATTTGTGTTGATTTTGATGTGTGTTTCGGTTTATTATCTTGTTGAAAGGTTCATTCACGGCCAAGTTTCAATCTACTGGCAGAAGCACCCAGATTTCGGGTTAACACTTCCAGGTATGAAATTGAATTCTTACTTTCATTAATCTTCACAAATGCCACTGGACCATTTGCAGCAAAACAACCCTAAAGCATTAATGATGCACCAGCATATTTCAGAGTAAGTATGAGGTGCTTTTCTTTGCATGCCTTCCCTTTCTGCATCTAAAATGACAATGGCTTATATTACCAAAATATTTCATTTTCGGTTTATCTGATCACAACTCATGACTCCATTAATAGTTTCACTGATGCTTGGTAAATGTCAGACAATGCATTTTTTGGCTTAAAAAGGGCTTATTTTGTGGAGCATTTCCAAAAATCTTCTGGACATGAAGGTAGTACTGGGCAATATATCGAATACTAGATTCAATATAATATTTAAGAAAAATCAAAATGCAAAAAGAAATTTTGTGAAGTTCAACTTTTTTTTTTTCTCCACGTCTTTTTCTGAACATTAAACAATATATGCCAACTTTCCAGCGCTCTTTCCTGGTGCGTGTTCGTTGGCCATGTTGCGTTAATTATAATAATGTGTATTCAATGAATAGCACATTTTACATTCAGATTTATAAATACATTATACTATGTGATCTTAGCATCTGTTAGGATTATTGGAGGAATTCAAATTTGCAATCATATTATTCTGAGAGCAGAGGTTAGTACTAGGATAATAAAACATCAATAAATAAAAATCCGTGTGCCAAATATGGAGTTGTTACTTCAGTGTTTATTGAGTTTGAAACTGAAAGTACAGTTTCAATGGTTAGTCGAAATGCCTCCATTTCCACCAAAATAATTCAGCTTTCCTTAGCATTTAAAGAGCTCCTTACAGATTCTTCCTTGGTGCTAGTGTGTAAACTTCCTGTCTATAGTGGAGAAACAGAAAGATTCAAGTTCAAGTTGCCTGACTGCAGATATAGTACTTAGTATGCTTGTGGAAGTTATAATATAAATACCCTTTACTCATCATGAAGATGGTTAAAGACAAGTACAGCGCGTATACAAATACATGACTCGGAACCATTAAAAATGATGAAGATCATAAAACATAGAGCATGTATAATATACAAATTAAAAAAAAAATTACCATTGTCAAGATAATAGTTTGTGCCATATTATTCAGAATAAGACACAGTGACGAACAGTGCTACTTTCATAGCTTCCAAGTCCTTTATGTAAATCCAAGGCCATTCATTGTCATTTTGGAATTTGTACATTTCACCTATGGGTGCACAGCAGTTTCTCTGAGTACACTGTTTTTTTGTCCCCAATTACCCAGTCATACATGTTAGTATAGTTATGGTCTCTAAACTGGCCAACATAATTTAATGCAAAATTGTAAAATTTAAACTTACATTTAACATAACATTAAGTTATTAACTGAATTTTAAAACAGTGCACAATTAATTTGTAAATAACTCTAACGAGAGTCAGTGTTGGTGCTTGTCCTGTAACAATGCACTAGTGCTTCCAACAAACCCTCTACTAAGGAATTATTCATAGTTACACTATACAGAACAGTGAACAGTATCACGCATTTTAAATTATGGACTTTTCTTTTAAAGAATGTCAAAGAAACTTGCCTTGAAACAGAGATCCTTGCACCATGTTCACATACTGCAATGCATGTTTAAAGAAGACCAGCATTGTTGAATAAACCACTTGGTTCCTGTATTTCAAATGAGCTTCATTTTCAAAGTTGTTGATATACCTGCAGAGATCTTTCATTCGAGATAAAATATCTGCAAACCCTCTAAAATAGAAAATATATACAGTGCATGGTTAAGCTTAACCAAACAAATAATCAAGAAAGAGATTTAATATGTGTCAACAGAAATAAAGCCTTAACTGACACTTTTTTTTCTTTTAACAAAAGTTTCATTCAGTTTAATTATGCAACTTTGCCTTCTCAAGACAGATGAAGCACTTTTTATTTTATTTAGAGTAATCTTGATAAAACTTAATAATAATAACAATAATCGTAATAATATTAATAATATATAAAAATGAATAAAACTTAATAGTCATTCTAATCATTATTTATTACTGTTAAGTACACAAAACTAGGTTGAAGTGGTATGGACACGTGATGAGAGAAAATGATTATGTGGACAAAACAGTTGGAGGCCAAAGTGAGGTGGATGGATAAAGTAAAAGAAGATATGAAGGAAAAGGGCTTGACTGGTAAAGAGATGCAGGACCGAGCTGTTTGGTGAAGGCTGATCAATCACATCGACCCCATATATAAGTGAGAAAAGATGAAGAGGTAGAAGAAATTCTTTTAAACAAATGTTCAAACCTGTCAAGGTGCTGACAGTTTTAATTCAAATAATTTTGTTGCTTATTTCTTCCGTTTAAGTGGAATTTGTTTATAGTAAGTTACAATAATGGATTATTTCAATTAATTATACATTATTATTACTCTTTTGAATACAGTGTTTTCAGTCCTTCAAATTAGTGCTGTGCAGTATATTACCTTAACCAGTATACCTTTATTGGTTTCACACAATGATAAGGAATTTTAGTTTTAACGGTATTTAATGATAGTTTACAACCTTAATACTTATGCATGAATCATAACTATATTAATAAAATGTGTTTCAGCTGCTTGATCCAGAAATAACACAGCTGCATTAAGGTAGATAAGCTAGGTCTTTAAATAAATAAATGAATAAATAAATAACAATTTGACTTTGCTGCCTATGCTCAATGCAAATTCAATGGCTTACAACATGCTGTCACTGCCTGGTGTACGTGTGCACTTGTGAAACGAAAACATTACCTCTGTTTCAATTAACACTAGTATCCCTGAAGCCTACGAAAAAACTCATAATCCCGGGCCACCTTAAATTCTTTTGTACCTCTCCATTAGTGTCTTTTGTTTTGCAAATGTGTCGATAAGCACAAGCAGCAAGCAGACTGCTATCCCGTCCCCCACCACCACAGCTCAAGTCGGGAGTAAAAGTTCTCCCAGCTCAAGTCTGTTTATCTGGGTGTGCGGTACCTGGTGTTGTATAGGGTAAATCTCTCTATTATAAAAGGAAATCCTGGGACGAGACTTTCTCTGAGATAATTTCAACGCCCGCGAAACAATACTTTTTGCTAAGAGATTTTGACAAGTCCTGGCCTCCTTTCAAACATTTACAACCATGCACATGGTCCAATTACTTTTCATTTGTGTGAATGCTTGTGTCAGACACAGTTCCTGCGCTCTCAGCTCCAAGTGGGGTTGGAAATAAAAGACAAAGAGTAGAAGCCAAAGTAGAATGTCATAAAGAGGTTCAAAAACATTGGCGCGATACACATGCAGAGCAGGTTAGAGGTAATGAAAGTACTAAATTTGGAAAGTCTCAAAACTATACTATTTTTGTAAAAATTGATCTATTTATATGGAATGCTGTGTGATTACAATAAAATCAATAAAATTAAAAAAAAGAAAGAAATATATAAAAACATGTATATACAGAACAACTACAAGTTTTTAAACCTCAAGTTCTGAGTGCTTTGCCAGCCCCAGTTCACATCAATTTCTTATAATCCAAATACAGTAGTCTAATTTGAAAGTCCCTAAAGTCTTACTGTCTGTCATGCTACTTGGTAGTTTATTCCACGTGTCTATGGTTCTCTGTGTAAAGAAAAACTTCCTAATGTTTGTGCGAAATTTACCCTTAACAAGTTTCCAACTGTGTCCCCTAATTCTTGATGAACTCATTCTAAAATAATAATCTTAATCCTTTGTACTAATTCCCTTCATAATTTTAAACAATTCAATCATGTCATCTCTTAATCATCTTTTGCTTAAGCTGAAAAAGGCTCAGCTCTTTCAATCTTTCTTCATAATTCATCTCCTCTAGCCCTGGAATGAGTCTAGTCACTCTTTTCTGGATCTTTTCCAGCACTATGTCCTTTCTGTAGCCTGGAGACCAAAACTGCACGCAGTACTCCAGATGAGGCCTCAACAGAGCATTATAAAGCTTGAGCATAACCTCCTTGAACTTGTACTTCACACATCATGCTATATAACCTAACATACGGTTAACCTTCTTAATGGCTTCTGAAAACTGTCTGGAAGTTAATAGTGTAGAGTTCACTATGATTCCAAAATCCTTCTCATAAGATGTACTCTTGATTTTCACATCTCCCATTGTGTATTCAAACCTAACAATTTTACTTCCTATGTGTAATACCTTACATTTTCAGACATTAAATTTAATCTGCTATAAATCTGCCCGAGCCTATATGCTCTCCAAGTCCTATAATGACTTAACAGACTGCAAATTATCTGTATATCCACCTATATTGGTATCATCTGCAAATTTAACCAGCTTGATACTATAATCATTTCTATAACAACATATATTTGCATAGTACATTTTTATACAAATCATGTAGCTCAAAGTGCTTTACAAGATGTCAAAGAAATTATTACAAGCAAAAGAAAAACAACTTGAAAATAATGAATAAACAGCATATAACAATAAATAGTGCACACTTACATAACAAAAAAATACAATCAAGACAAGAATAACACTTAAATATAGAACTGGCCTTTTAAGTCACTGAATGCAAGTCCAATTATAAGGTCATGTGGCTGGTTGGGAGAAACTCCAGTTAAGGTGAAAGAAAAAAAAAAATCTGTAGGGGTTCCAGGGAAAAGTACCACCCAGCCCCCACTGGGCATTCTACCTAATATAAATGTTCTTAATTAGTTTATTAAGAACATTTTTATTTATTTTATTTTTTAGACTTGACCTTAAAGGAATCGAAGCAATGAGTCTTGGGCAAGTTGGGGTTATCTGCTTTCATTGTAGTTTAAAATATAATAACAGTTTTGATTGCTAAGACTAAGTAATTCCCAGTTTCTTTATCTCTTTGCCAGTCAAGGTGGCACATGGTCTACTTTAAACTGGATTTCTTGTCAAAAACAATGGATCTTGTTTCAAAAGTGTTCAAAGCAAATTGAAATGAAATTGTAGTAATTTGCCCATTGAGGGATCTCTGAAGAAAGGAAATAATAAATTGCAATACACAACATAACTGAATTTCAATAACTAACATATTGTAAAGCACAAAAAAATCTAAAAATTATCATATCATGTCCCAGTTATCATGATAAAATTGTATCATGGTGTCTGGTAATTTCCTCCCCTAATAATCAATGTGTATCTACATTATTCTTTGTGTTTATGAATAATTATATACCAAAAAGTAAAAAAAAACAACCTACACACCTTTTGCCTTTGTCCATTTGCCACTCACAGCGAGCTCCAACAATAATCAGAATCTCTAGTAATCTTTCCCAGGGATCCAAAATTTGAGAGGACTTCTCTGTTAACCCTTCTATAATGTATTTTTGAGAGCTCCGTTTATTGGGGGATTTAAGATTACCTGAATCCTGAGGACCTGCAGTCAAAAAAACAGATATTACATAAAAGAAAAATGCTTCTGTCTTAGAAAGGGTTTCTTAAATCTTTTGTAGGGGTGCAAATAAAAGATAACCTTTCCTGTATGAGCAGATTGGTGGCTCTGAGGCTAGAGGTCTGCAACGGTAATCAGAAAATTGACAGTTCAAATCCTGTAAACTTCAGAAATGACTATAATCCATTGGGCCTTTGAGCAAAGACCTTAACCTGCAATTGCTTCATACTGGGTATGACGTTTTTTCTGCATTCAGCCCTGTAAGCAGGTCCTCCAAATTACAGGGAGAACTTGGGGGTTGCCGGCAGGATTGGCAGTCCAGCCACCATTAAAAAAACCTCATGCTACTCCAGTGTGGTGCGGAGGTGTCACCCGCTGCATTCAGGTCCCAATCCAGGTGGTTCGGTGTTTGGTGGATGTAACAATGTACTCTCTGTGCTTGCACCCAACCTTTCTCTTTCCTTATGAAAATATATTGTATATTGTGAAAAACATAGGAAAAAATTAATGAAACAGATAGTTGCTAGAAAATTTTAAGATAGGCAGGTTGGATGGAAAACATAATTCCAAAGAGAATGCAAGTAGTTATTTAAGCTATCCAAGCTAATAGCTGTTACTTAGTATAGGGATCAAAAGAATGAAAATGCTTTAACAAGGCTTAACATGACAGTCAAGATTTAAATTTGAATATGTCACTTGTCTGAGGTATATGATGACTAGTGAATCCATTCCCAGAAATTTGGGAATCCCAGGCGCCCTGGGATGACACAGTGCACGGGCATCTCATATGTGAATGGTTTTAGAATGACCAACACTTATGTTTAATAAAACTACTGCAATATGTTGATACCAATAAGAGACTAACCTTATCTACAAGCAGTTCATGCTGTCATATAAGTACATGTACTGTATCTAGTTAGTTGCGGCAATAAGAGCGTAGAAAGCACAATGTGTCCAGTGTGCAGTCGTTTAGGCGAGAGCGCACATTCGTGCAGAGTAAGCCAGCTGCTGAGAAAGCACGCTCCTCCACTGAAGTAGGAGGCACAGTCATCAGATACTGATACACTTGTTCTAAACAACGCCCGCGCTTGCCGTTGCTCTGAAACACTGCCATTTCAGCTTTTACTGATGCATCCAGTTTCTTGTCATCATTTTGTGATGGCAAGTTTCATGGTACAGATAATGCGGATGCAACAGACTGACGCATTGCAATTTCAAGTTGCTGTTCAAAGCTGTTGTCTGACAGACATCAGTCAATGAAGTCTGCCCCATCCCGGCATTCGTGAGCTGCAGAATGCAGACTCCTCCCACTGCACTGTGCTCAGTCTTAGTGGGAGCCGGGAGACTGACTGCTGCTGGTCTGTTGTTCACTGAATTAATTGGCAACACACTACACCGTGGGCCAAAAAATGTGCCACTTAATTATTTTCAACTATAACTCTGTTATTTCTTGATCGATTTTTACACGCTATATATGCAAACTTGGCCGTTCCCAGTTTCCCTAATGATGACCCACTGTATCTCTTTAAAGTTAGATTTACAAATAATTTCTTTTACCATTTACATATGCATTAGTTCCATATTGTGTCTATTCTGATACCAATTTTTTTTCATTTGCTATTGTGAAATATTTTAAATATTAGAGTATCGCCAAAACTCTACATATCTCAAGTCTGAACCTTCATTTTGAACTACAGTATTCATATCTGAACACATGAGATTTCTTTACTTACACTAAAGATAGTATTTTTTTTTCTTCAGTACATCACAGTAACTCATGAATGATCTATTTATTTACTGATAGTAATAAATACTGTCACTTGAGTATTCATGTAGTTGCAAAAACATTGCATTCTCAGATTATGTGTCACTTACTATGGAACTAGCAGTTACACAACAAGTATTTCTACTTTCACATAAATGACTTTGTTAAAGATAGATCCTTACACACTTTTACACTAAAAATATCCCAAGTATAACTACTTCATACACATAAGTGGATAGGACTGGCGAGCTTTGTTGGGCTGCATGGTCTGTTCTTGTCTAGATTGTTCTAATCTGTAGGAATCTTTGAAAGTCATACAAGAGACAATGCTTTGTTACTCTTAACATAAAAGGAAGATAAATACAAACATAAATGCTAGAATTGCCAAACCACCTCTTCTCTGAGAATAAGGAAGAAGCATGATTATATTTAACACTAGAATCACTATAGCCTATGAAACAACTTGTAATCCTGGGCCATCTTAAATTCAATTACACCTCTCCATCAGCATCTTTTATTTTGCAAATGTATCAATCAGCACAAGCAGCCTGCTATCACATCCCCTCCACTGATGGAGTTGAGTCCGTCACAAAATTATCAAGCACAACTGTGTTTATCTGGGTGTGAGGAGTTGGATAGGGTAAATAATACATCGTTATTTGGAATACATACATTTCATGTGTGTTCCATGTCTACAACGATCTGTGTAGGTGTAGGATGAAAGGAATTGTGAGACAAGAAATGTTGAACACATACCTAAAAGAGAAAGTTTCTCCATGTTATACTAATAATGACGTGAAGTGTATAATGTGACTTTAGTTCAAATGTCAAATAAATGTGTGCTTTTATTCAAGAATATAACCAACGCAAAAAAAAAAATAAATAATTTTACATGTTGCTGTCAATGAGTTAAAAACCCAAGCACAAATGTCAGTCGACAGAAAGTTGATATGTATTCTTGGATGGTGCAGAGATAAGAACTGTTGCCTTATAATGAAAAGGTTCCGGGTTCGAGTCTGGGCCCTCCACGTTTTGAGTACTGAGCTGCTATTTTTCTTATTATCTTTTACAGGTAGAAAAAGAGGCAAAAACTCGGGCATGGGAGGAGTTTGGAGAGGCCATGGAGAACGACTTTCGGACGGCTTCGAGGAGATTCTGGTCCACCGTCCAGCATCTCAGGAGGGGGAAGCAGTGCAGTGTCAACACCGTATATAGTGGGGATGGTGCTCTGCTGACCTTGACTCGGGACGTTGTGGGTCGGTGGGAAGAGTACTTCGAAGACCTCCTAAATCCCACTAACATGCCTTCCAATGAGGAAGCAGAGCCTGGGGACTCTGAGGTGGGCTCTCCCATCTCTGGGACTGAAGTCACCGAGGTGGTCAAAAAACTCCTTGGTGGCAGGGCCCCAGGGGTGGATGAGATACGCCGGAGTTCCTTAAGGCTCTGGATGTTGTAGGACTGTCTTGGTTGACACGTCTCTGCAACATCGCATGGACATCGGGACAGTGCCTCTGGATTGGCAGACCGGGGTGGTGGTCCCCCTCTTTAAAAAGGGGGACCGGAGGGTGTGTTCCAACTATAGAGGGATCACACTCCTCAGCCTCCCTGGAAAAGTCTATTCGGGGGTTCTGCAGAGGAGGGTCCGTCGGATAGTCGAACCTCGGATTCAGGAGGAACAGTGTGGTTTTCGTCCTGGTCGCGGAACAGTGGACCAGCTCTTCACCCTTAGCAAAGTCCTGGAGGGTGCATGGGAGTTTGCGCGACCGGTCTACATGTGTTTTGTGGACTTGGAAAAGGCATTCGACCGTGTCCCTTGGGGAATCCTGTGGGGGGTGCTCCGGGAGTATGGGGTACCGGACTCCCTGATAAGAGCTGTTCGGTCTCTGTACAACCGGTGTCAGAGCTTGGTCCGCATTGCCGGCAGTAAGTCGAGCCCGTTTCCAGTGAGAGTTGTACTCCGCCAGGGCTGCCCTTTGTCACCGATTCTGTTCATAACTTTTATGGACAGAATTTCTAGGCGCAGCCAGGGTGTTGAAGGGGTTTGGTGGACTCAGGTTTGGGTCACTGCTTTTTGCAGATGATGTTGTCCTGTTTGCTTCATCAGGCCGTGATCTTCAGCTCTCTGGATCGGTTCGCAGCTGAGTGTGAAGCGGCTGGGATGAGAATCAGCACCTCCAAATCAGAGAGCATGGTCCTCAGCCGGAAAAGGATGGAGTGCCCTCTCAGGGTTGGGGGAGAGATCCTGCCCCAAGTGGAGGAGTTCAAGTATCTCGGGGTCTTGTTCACGAGTGAGGGAAGAATGGGCGTGAGATCGACAGGCGGATCGGTGCGGCATCCGCAGTGATGCGGGCTCTGCATCGGTCTGTCGTGGTGAAAAGGAGCTGAGCCGTAAGGCAAAACTCTCAATTTACCAGTCGATCTACGCTCCTACCCTCACCTATGGTCATGAGCTATGGGTAGTGACTGAAAGAACGAGATCGCGAATACAAGCGGCTGAAATGAGTTTCCTCCGCAGGGTGTCTGGGCTTTCCCTTAAAGATAGGGTGAGAAGCTCAGTCATCCGGGAGGGGCTCAGAGTAGAGCCGCTGCTCCTCCGCATCGAGAGGAGTCAGATGAGGTGGCTCGGGCATCTGATCAGGATGCCTCCTGGACGCCTCCCTGGTGAGGTGTTCCGGGCACGTCCAACTGGGAGGAGGCCCCGGGGAAGACCCAGGACACGCTGGAGGGACTATGTCTCCCGGCTGGCCTGGGAACGCCTTGGGATTCTCCCGGAAGAGCTGGAAGAAGTGGCCGGGGAGAGGGAAGTCTGGGCCTCTCTGCTTAAGCTGCTGCCCCCGCGACCCGACCTCGGATAAGCGGAAGAGGATGGATGGATGGATGGAGGTAGAAAAACTTTACACCGCCAGTTACAGAATGAAATGTGAAGAACCTGTTTGTTGTTACAGTTCTGTCTTTGTCCAGTAATGGCTCCAAGCTTTATGACCTGGGTTGTAACTCAAAACACAGCTCTCAACAAAATGTTGGCAGAAGTCCGAAATCGCAGCAGACCTGTCGTTTTTCACATGTTCCACATGATAGTTGTATCTTTGATTGCCAGTACAACAAATAGTTCTGAGCAAGCACTAATCACAGCACCAACTGTGGTCATCGCTGCTCTTGTGAAAAGTATGGAGATAAATGGCATTACAGCTCTGGCATACACAGCAGCTCCAGCATACAAAATGGGATTCAGCAAAAGCCTGACACGTCAAAATGATTCCACAGACAAAACAACTTTGTTTTGAAAAGCTTTAGTAAAAATTCAAAGTAAAACAGTTCACACACAAAAGAGAAAATTGATATAGAAAAAGCAAAAAAAAAAAGTTAAGAAAAGTTCTGTTTAAAGCTTAAAATTCTTGTTTCATTTCTTTAAGTTAGCTTATTCAGGTAAACCATTTCAAAACGGTCAGAAAACTTTATGTCTATCCCATTTCTATGTTGAAAATGGTTCCCTGTGAACTGGGACCTATTCTATACAACA
Organism: Polypterus senegalus; assembly: GCF_016835505.1. Classification (NCBI taxonomy): domain Eukaryota; kingdom Metazoa; phylum Chordata; class Cladistia; order Polypteriformes; family Polypteridae; genus Polypterus; species Polypterus senegalus. Next base: position 98,932,759 of record NC_053157.1, on the reverse strand, counting down.
ACTGACTCAATTATCACTCTGTTATCCTAATTACAGTAATCCCTCTTCGATCGTGGGGGTTGCGTTATAGAACCCCCATGATAGGTGAAAATCTGCGAAGTAGAAACCATATGTTTGTATGGTTATTTTTATATATTTTAAGCCCTTAGAAACTCTCCTACACTGTTTTTTAAATATTCTCAGCACAGTTATATAGTAAACCCTCGTTTATCGTGGTTAATCTGTTCCAGACAGAAAAATGAATTTCCATGAAGTAGGATTCTTTATTTATAAATCTAATATTTTCGCAGTTAGAGCATAGAAAACCTGTTTACGACCTTCTAAATACGTTTTTTAACATTATTAGAGCCCTCTAGACATGAAATAACACACTTTAGTAAAAAGTTTAAACTGTGCTCCATGACAAAACAGAGATGACAGTTCTTTCTCACAATTAAAAGAATGCAAACATATCTTCCTCTTCAAAGGAGTGCGCGCATCAGGAGCAGAGAATGTCAGAGAGAGAGAGAAAAGTAAACAAGCAAAAATCAATAGGGCTGTTGGGCTTTTAAGTATGGGAAGCACCGCGATAAAGCGGCTGCAATGAAGGGATGAATGTGAAGGTAGTCTTTCAGCATTTTTTAGAGGCGAGTCCGTATCTTCTAAGCAAACAGCCACTGTGCAAACAGCCCCTCTGCTCACACCCACTCCGTCAGGAGCAGAGAATATCAGAGAGAGTGAGAAAGGCAGAGAAAAGCAAACAATCAAAAATCAATACGGGCTGTTAGAGCTTTGAAGTGTGCGAAGCACGCAGGAAGCATACGTTATATCATTGAGGAGTTTTATTTAATACGTAATACGTGCTCTGATTGGGTAGCTTCTCAGCCATCCACTAATAGCGTCCCTTGTATGAAATCAACTGGACAAACAAACTGAGGAAGCATGTACCACAAATTAAAAGACCCACTGTCCGCAGAATCTGCGAACCAGCGAAAAATCTGTGATATATATTTAGATATGCTTACATTTGCTTAGATATGCAGCGATGGAGTGAAGCCGCGAAAGTCGAAGCGCGATATAGTGAGGGATCACTGTATAGCAAAAAGTTCTCTCTCATACTAACTTACAGGGGGAAAAAGGCTAAACCATTGTCTATGGCTATGACTAAGCAAACAGTAATGTGAATTAAACTTAAAGCATGAACTTTCTAGGGTTGGCTCTTACAGGCATCAACTCAGAAAGGGAGAGGCAAGTTCGTTGGACCATGTGAACGTCATTGACAAAATAAAACTGAATAATAAAAAAAAACTTTTACAAGTAGCCAAAATTTACACTGGGTATTACAGACTCAAATCAAATGTATGTTTTTATTATATTATAGTAATAATAACAGCAGCTCAGTACTCAAAAGATGGAGCGTCCAGACTTGAACCCGGAACCTTTTGGTTATAGGGCAGCAGTTCTTACCTCTGCACCATTCAAGAATACGTATCAATTTTCTGTTGACTGACATTTCAGCTTGGGTTTCTAACTCATTGACAGCAACATGTAAATTGTTTTTTTTACTTTGGTTATATTCTTGAACTAGCAAAATACCCATGATTCACTTCGAAGTACTGCCTTAAAATTTTTATTAAGAAGAAAATTAAACCTTTTTAAACTAAGGGAAAATATACCAATAATTATTTGTTAAGGATCTCTATGTATACCACATTGTGAGTTTTGGCCCTCCGGTTGTAATATGACCAAGTTGTGCGCTGAGCTTACTCTTGAGCATGCAACGTACAGTTGGCCATGTGGACAGTAATCTTGTTTCAAATCTCACAGCTTGGATTGCTGCTGTCATAATCGGTTTGAGTTTCATGGTTTGTTTCAATTACGACAGTATTTGTAGGACTTGTGTTGAAGAGACATTCGGCATTTGCCAAGTGTTGTAAGTATACAACCGGTTTCATAGATAACTTCACATCCAGCTTTTGAGAGTTTAAACATTCATAAACATCAAAGTGTCCACTACTGAAATCGTCACCTGTCAATCTAAGATGTTTAAGAGGCATTGGCGGAATTGTCAAAAGGTGTAAAATATTTGGCCATTTCGGTACACTTGAAAGCGACAACCGAACAATTCAGCGGCAGCCATCAACTCACATACAGATGCATAGGTGAAGGGCTTAAGCATTTCACTCTTCTAGTACTCCTGTGTAGAATAATTATCTCCTGTACCGTCATCAGTCCACACCTTGATCCTGTCCCAGTCATTCAATACATAAGACACAATGTTCCTTCGGATATCAAGAGTGACCCTGATATGGCTGTGCAATATGTAAGAAAGAGAATGGAAAAGGTAGGTACCATCTCCGGGCATGGAAACCACTCGGTAAGTGACAGTTCTTTGATCGATGGTGATCACCTCGATAGACATGTTAATGGAGGTACGGTTGGAATGATAAAGGAAATGGGTAACTGAACAATGTAAAGTAAGTCTAAAATATCTACACAATAACTATAATCGTAATAAATGAATAATAAAACAGCGGAGAAGCCGTGGATTAAATAAAAAGGCTGTAGTTATCAGCAGGAACACGTGAATCCCATGGTGAAGCAAGGAAGGGAATGTAGAGACTGGAGCGACGGACGGCCTTATATAGGCAGGCAGCCAACAATGTGGGAGGCGTTGGGATGGGGGACCCAACGTCGCCTCACACGGTGACCGAGCTGCAGGCTATGGACGTATTATATGTACGTAAGTAGGATTCAGTTAGCGTTGGAAACCCGCGTACAAAATTTCTTGAAGATGAGCCCATAAGTAACAAAGACCGTTGAGAAGTTCAATATGGCGGCTGACAATGGCATCATACCACCGAAATAAGTACCAAATTTCAGCCTTCTACCTACACGGGAAGTTGGAGAATTAGTGACATTGGAAACTTCAATATGGCAAACAACAGTGATAGTACATCGGTTTTAGTTAGCGCAGGGAAGCCACCTACCAAATTTCGTGAAGATGGGGTCAGGCTTCAACCTACACAGGAAGTTGGAAAATTAGTGACGTTGGAAAGTTCAATATGGCGGCCGACAGTGGCATCATACCATCAAAATAAGTACGTACATCGGTTTCGGTTAGCGCAGGGAAGCCGCCTACCAAATTTCGTGAAGATGGGGCAACAAATAAGAAAGTTCAACATGGCGGACGTTGTCGACCATTATCGACCGTTATGACCGTTACGTGTAGAATTTCTAAATGAAACCTGCTTAACTTTTGTAAGTAAGCTGTAAAGAATAAGCCTGCCAAATTTCAGCCTTCTACCTACACGGCAAGTTGGAGAATTAGTGATGAGTGAGTCAGTGAGTGAGTGAGTGAGTGAGGGCTTTTCCTTTTATTAGTATAGATAAAAGCACACGTTTATTTGACATTTGAACTAAAGTCACATTATACACTTCACGTCATTATTAGTATAACATGGAGAAACTTTCTCTTTTAGGTATGTGTTCAACATTTCTTGTCTCACAATTTCATTCATCCTACACCTACACAGATCATTGTAGACATGGAACACACATCCTGAAGCCCCACTTTTAGTTTGATGCTCAGCCTCTCATGTGGCACCTTATCAATGCTTTCTGAAAGTCAAGATAAATAATATCAAATGCTCCACTTTGATCATAAACTTTAGTTGCTTCCTCATAGGATTCCAGCATGTTGGCAAAATATGACCTCCCTCTTCTGAACCCATGTTGACTGTTCAGTAAAACACCTGTTCTTGCAATGTATTTCTCCCACTTTTCCTTAATTCCTTATATGATTTTACTTGTGATGCAAGTTAAGCTTGGATCTGTCTGGTCACCATTTTTACACAAGATAATTTTTTGCCATTTTCTGCCCTTCGGAATTTCCCCCGGTGCACAGTGACTTTCTTAAAATATGAGTCAAGAGTGTATACATGTACTTGCTGACCTCCTTAAAAACTGTAGGCTAAATATTATCTGGTCCTGGTGATTCATTTGAATTCAGCCAATTTAATCTAAGCAGTACTTCTTCCTCTACAATTTCCAAATCACTCAGTACCTCCTTGTGAAGATCTCTAAAAAAATGCAAGGTTTGAACATCTGCTATTTCACTGTCTTTATCTTTTAATTCCCCATTACTACTCTTGATGCACCTCGCCTCCTCCTTGGTTATTCTTTAATTACTAAAATACTAAAAGAATCTGTTTGGGTCATCGTTCGCCTTATGTGATATATTCCTCTCTAACTGCTTTTTAGCCGTGCTATATCCATCTTAATGGATGCCCTCTTTTTCTCATATACCCTACAATTCACATTGGAGTCAGTTTTTTTCCTCTGCAACTTATTTTTCAACATTTTATTAACCCACTCCGGTGTATTTTTTTTAATTCCCTACTAATTCAATATGTGGGTATGTACCTGTCCTGTATCATATGTAAAACATTTTTAAACCTGTTCCACTGTTCCTTGGCTGTCTCCACACTTAAAAACTTATTCCAGTCTATCATCTTTAGACTTTGATGCATCTGCTCAAAATTTGCCTCACCAAAGTTAAACTTAAAAGTATTAGACTTTGCATCCACACACTTAAAAACTAAGAGAATTGTATTATATAATATTTACTTGACCCTTGTGGCTCAATCACCTTCACACCCTCAATTCTATCCTGATAATTACAAATTACAAAATCTTGACAAGCTTTCCTCCACGTTGGTTCTGACTACTTCTAAAAACTCCCTGCTCTTGTGCATCACTATTTGCAAGGTTATTCCAGTTAATAGTCAGGAAGTTAAAGTCTCCCATGACTATAATACCCCAGCTGTAAACGTGCCTTTTTAATATTACTAAAAAGAAGTTCGTTAAAATTACTGTCTGCTTTGGGCAGTTTATAACACACTACTAAAATAAGGCCTATTTCCCTATTCTTTGCAGATGAAGTCAGACATCTTCACTAAGATAGGGCTCATTCTCCAATTTAATTATTTCCATTGCTAAGTCCCCATTTGCTGAGGGAGGAATATAAACATATAAACAAATATAAACACTGGTGAATTTCAATGTCTAAATTACAAATTGTAGTTTTAACTGTAGATGATAGACCAGTTCTAAAACCTTTTCACCTTTTCACTCTTGTGCCAGCATATCGCCTTCTCCATCTGTCGACAAACAGCTGCTAAGGTGTTTTTTAATCCTGTAACTCACCAGGAAGTCTTAACTTTAATTACTAAAATGAAGCCCACTACTTGTTCCCTAGATCCAGTGCCAACAAAACTAGTAAAAAGTGCAGTGGATGTTCTTGCAGCGCCTATTCTAACCGTTATCAATAGTTCATTACTGCATGGCACCGTACCTGATGCACTAAAAGTGTCAGTCATTAAACCTTTACTTAAAAAGTCAGACCTAGACCCACACATACTAAATAACTATAGGCCTATTTCAAATTTACCATTTCTCTCTAAAATACTAGAGAAAGTAGTCGCCAGTCAGCTTCAGTCACACCTTACGTGTTACAATTTATTTGAGAAATTCCAGTCTGGCTTTCGCACTGGTCATAGTACAGAAACGGCACTAACACGGGTTGTAAATGACATTCTGATATCCTCTGATGAAGGAAATTCCACTGTAATTATGTTGTTGGACTTAAGTGCAGCATTTGACACCATTGACCATTCTATTTTACTGCACAGGCTAGAAAACGATGTTGGGCTTACAGGCCCCGTGCTCGCTTGGTTCAGTTCTTATTTATCAAATCGATTCCAGTATGTACAGAAATGTGCAGACAGTACTCCATCATTATACACAGAAGTTCAATATGGTGTCCCGCAGGACTCAGTACTGGGACCTTTACTGTTTTCACTTTACATGCTTCCACTGGGATCTCTCATTAGGAAACATAATGTTAATTTTCACTCGTATGCAGATGACACCCAGTTATACCTTTCATTTAAATCAAATGAAGTTTCTCCGATGTTGTCTTTAATTAGTTGTGTTAGTGAATTAAAGGAATGGATGAATGAGAACTACTTGTCTTTAAATACAGATAAAACAGAGATGTTAATTGTTGAGGGAATGACGCTGATCACAGCAATATTTTGTCGTCATTTAACTCAGTTGGAATCCCAATTAATTTTACTGAATCAGCCCGCAATCTAGGAGTTATCTTTGACTCTAGCATGTCATTTAAAGCGCATATTACAAAGTCGTCCAAAACATGTTTTTCCATCTTAAAAATGTTAGGAAATTAAGGCGCTTTCTAAATAAACAGGATTGTGAGAAATTAATTCATGCATTTATCTCTAGTAGGATTGACTACTGCAATGCGGTGTTCACTGGCTGTTCAAACTGTTCTCTATACAGCCTCCAGTTAATCCAAAATGCGCTGCAAGAATTATTACAAGAACAAGAAAATATGAACACATAACCCCAGTTCTTAAATCTTTACACTGGCTCCCAGTTAAGTTTAGGGCAGATTTCAAAATCCTCCTTTTAACATATAAAGCATTAAATGGCCAAGGTCCGCTTACTTGTCTGAACTTATCATGACTTACAAACCTGAGCGCACATTAAGATCTCAAGATGCCGGTCTGCTTAGGATTCCAAGGATTAATAAAATAACAGTGGGAGGTCGAGCTTTTAGTTACAGGGCCCCTAAACTGTGGAATGGTCTTCCTGCTTCCATAAGAGATGCCCCTTCAGTCTCAGCCTTTAAATCCCGGCTGAAGACTCACTACTTCAGTTTAGCATATCCTGACTAGAGCTGCTGATTAACTGTACATACTGCATCTCTGTTGTTAGTCATTAGCACTATAACATAAGTAACATGATAGTGTAATTATATTTGAATACTAACCCTCACCTATTCTGTTTCTTTTCTCGGTACCCAAATGTGGCCATTGGTGCCACGCCCACCTGCCAAGTTGTTTGCCTGCCTATGGTAAAGTCATCCCTGATGGAGGATCACAGGAATCATGGGAAAAAGGGGTCCTTTCATCGGAGCAACGTTTCAGCCGTGGCATGGCCAAATGGGGAGGCAGCTAGATGGATGAGGTCTCCAGGACTCTAAAAATATCCAAACCTAATTATGTCATATCATCTACTGTTAAACCGTACTTCTAAAATTTTTATTATTATGCTGTCTTAAGGAATTGTTCTGTTCTGTATATTGTATTGTATTGACCCCCTACTTTTGACACCCACTGTACACCCAACCTACCTGGAAAGGGGTCTCTCTTTGAACTGCCTTTCCGAGGTTTCTTCCATTTTTCCCTACAAGGTTTTTATTGGGAGTTTTTCCTTGTCTTCTCAGAGAGTCAAGGCTGGGGGGCTGTCAAAAGGCAGGGCCTGTTAAAGCCCATTGCGGCACTTCCTGTGTGATTTTGGGCTATACAAAAATAAACTGTATTGTATTGTATTGTGTGTGTGTGTGGCTGCAGTGAAAGTAGCCGATTATGGGAGTATTTAATACACTCTACTCTCATGTCTAAACCACTGGCAACAAAAGTGAGTATACCCCTAAGTGAAAAATGTCCAAATTGTGCCCAAAGTGTCAATATTTTGTGTGGCCACCATTATCTTCCAGCACTGCCTTAACTCTCTTGGGCAAAGAGTTCACTAGAGCTTCACAGGATGCCACTGGGATCCTCTTCCACTCCTCCATGACGACATCACGGAGCTGGTGGGTGTTAGAGACCTTGTGCGTCTCACCTTCCGTTTGAGGATGCCCCACAGATGCTCAATACGGTTTAGGTCTGCAGACATGCTTGCCCAGTCCAGCACCTTTACCCTCTGTTTCTTTAGCAAGGCAGTGGTCATCTTGGAGGTGTGTTTGGGTTCGCTATCATGTTGGAATACTGCCCTGTGGCCCAATTTCCGAAGGGAGGGGATCATGCTCTGCTTCAGTATGTCATAGTACATGATGGCACTCATGGCTCCCTCAATGAACTGTAGCTCCCCAGTGCCAGCAGCACTCATGTGGCCCCAAACTATGACACTCCCATCACCATGCTTGACTGTAGGCAAGACACACTTGTCTTTGTACTCCTCACCTGGTTGCCAGCATACACGCTCGAAACCATCTGAACCACATAAGTTCAGTAAGGCTCCAGTATTCCATGTCCTTAGTATGCTTGTCTTCAGCAAACTGTTTACGGGCTTTCTTGTGCATCATCTTTAGAAGAGGTTTCCTTCTGGGATGACAGCCATGTAGTCCAATTTGATGCAGTGTGCGGCGTATGGTCTGAGCGCTGACAGGATGAACCAATTATCCCCCACCCCCCACGCCTTCAACCTCTGCAGCAATGCTGGCAGCAATCATTCAAAAAGACAACCTCTGGATATGACGCTGAGCACGTGCAATCAACTTCTTTGGTTGACCATAGTGAGGCCTATTCTTAGTGGAACCTGTCCTGTTAAACCGCTGTATGGTCTTGGCCACCATGCTGCAGCTCAGCTTCAGGGTGTTGGTAATCTTCTTATAGCCTAGGCCATCTTTATTTACAGCTACAATTCTTTTTTCAGATGCTCAGTGAGTTATTTGCCATGAGGTGCCATGTTGAACTTCCAGTGACCAGTATGAGAGAATGTGAGAGCGATAACACCAAATTTAACACATCTGCTCCCCATTCACACCTGTGACCTTGTAACATGAACGAGTCACATGACACCGGCGAGGGAAAATGGCTAGTTGGGCACAATTTGAACATTTTTCGCTTAGGGGTGTACTCACTTTTGTTGCCAGCGGTTTAGACATTAATGGCTGTGTGCGGAGTTATTTTGAGTGGACAGCAAATTTACACTGTTATACAAGCTGTACACTGACTATTTTACATTGTATCAAAGTGTCATATCTTCAGTGTTGTCCCATGAAAAGATATAATAAAATATTTACAAAAATCTGAGGGGTGTACTCACTTTTGTGAGACACTGTACTTTTCGAAGATTATTACTAACAGCGCAGGAAATCCATGTCTTATCTGCAACCGTTGATCGCTTTTTAAAGCCAGCTTCATTAGCACTGAAAGCATCAGAGGTTAAAAAAGAACATTTTGCAGTATATTTCAAAGAAAAGATAATTAATATTAGACTTACTACAAAACCAACTTCAAATATAAATTTTGTTGACCCTCAACAAGCTTGGCACTGCAAACTAAGGTGCTTCACTAAAATTACTTTAATTGAATGTCATAGAATAATTACTTGGTTAAAACAGTCCACTTGTGTATTAGACCAATTTCCTACAAGCTTCTTTAAAACAGTTTCTGATCTACTTATCAACAATGTTCTTGAAATAGTAAATTGTTCATTAGACTCTGATATTTTTCCCAAATTCTTTCAAAACTGCTGTAATTAAGCCCCTGCTCAAGAAAAATAACCTTGATTGTTCTATCAGACAATTACAGGCCAATCTAAAATTTTCCTTTTCTCAGTAAAATTTTAGAAAATAAATTTTTTCAGCTTTTAAGTGATTATTTGAATAAAAAATTTTATTCTTGATAAGTATTGGTCAGTTTTAGATCATAAATCATAGCACTGAAACAGTTCTAGTGAAATTAGTAAATGATCTGCAAATTAATGCAGATCCAAATAAAATATCTGTACTTGTTCTGTTGGGCTTGAGCGCAGCATTCGATAACTAAGATCATGATATTCTTTTTAACCACCTTAGTAAGTGATGATTTAAATCATATATACAGTGATCCCTCGCTATATCACGCTTCGACTTTCGCGGCTTCACTCTATCGCGATTTTTTTCTCATACACGCTTATGTCACTACGCATGTGCTTTCTGAGAACTTTTATCTAAGCCCTACGATGGCTCCTAAACGTGATGCTTTTTCTAAGCCTTCTGACAATAAAACTAAGCGCCGGAGGAAGATGCTTACTATCCAGGAGAAGGTGAAACTCTTGGATATGATTAAAGATGGCAATACCCAACAAGAGCCTCCTCACGCACATGAAAAGACAATGCCAGCAACTGCCTATCAAGATGTTCTTCAGCCACGCACCCAGACACCCACTGCCTACTCCTAGTACTCCTTCAGCGGAAGAAGACAAAAATGCACCTGCTGAAGATACTGCACCACCTCTGAAGACTCTCCTACTGAGGTCGTACCTTCATAGGTTAGTGGTTGTGTGTAAGAACTGTGTGTGTGTGCAATTAAATGTACAGTACAATAATCTACTATATAAAAGCGTTCGGGATTGTCCTTCTGTCCCGTGAGTGCAAAGCGTAGCGGTACTGCGCTTATTACAAAGTTACTACTTGCGGCTTGAAGTACGAAGCGACGCGATATGAGCAGAGTTCTGGTGCTCTCATTGTTCCCTTGCATTTGTGCACTGGAAAAATAGACAAAATTATGTCTCTGGAAATAATTAACATTGATGGAGTACAAATCCCTCACCGCGTAGTAAATATCAGGGGAGATGGTGCTTGCTTATTCTCATCTATAGCTTATTTACTGCATGAAACTCCGTCTTTAGCGATACAGATTTGGGCTGACATTGTACGACTTTGGACAGGCACTTGAGGGGATAAAAAAAAAACTTACGTTTTGGGCACTTTGATTCCCTACACTTACATGCCTGATGTACACATGGAGCGCACAAAAATTGAGGAGTGCGCCTAGTAATATGATATTTGTAACGTCTAATATGTCTTATTTTCTCTTATTTTGTCTAATATATTGGGTAATATGAGTGTAATGGTGACTAAAGGGTGTTATTTCATGTCTAGAGGGCTCTAATAATGTTAAAAAACGTATTTAGAAGGTCGTAAACAGGTTTTCTATACTTTAACTGCGAAAATATTCGATTTATAAATAAAGAATCCTACTTCACGAAAATTCATTTATCACGGTAGAGTCTGGAACGGATTAACCGTTATAAACGAGGGTTCACTGTAACTGGAAGAAAATTCTTTGTCAGTTATGGCGATGGTGCATCAAAAATACATGATATTCTATTAATTGTACCGCAGGGATCAATTTTAGGACCATTACTATTTTCACTCAACATGCTTCTGTTAGGACAGATAATTTTAAAGTATAATGTAAATTACCACAGCTATGCTAATGATACATAGCTCTATCTATCCATTGTGCCTGATGACCCACAGGGTCTAAATCATTTAATCCATTGCTTTACTGGAATAACAGAATGGGTGAATATGAATTTCCCTAAACTAAACAAGGAAAAAATAAAACTTGTGAGTGAGAATCTTAGAAACAACATTAATCATCTGGCCCTACAAATTAAGCCAGAGGTCAAGAATTTAAGTGTTATTATTGACTCTGACCTTAATTTTAATCACATTATTAATAATATTACCAAGACTGCATTCTTCCATCTAAGGAACACTGCAAGGGTGCAATCTCTTATTGCATTTAAAGATACCAAAAAATGAATACACGAATTTGTATTTAACTGAATAGATTACTGTAATGCTCTCCTATCAGGACTACCCAAGGAGGACATAAATTGGCAACAGCTTGTCCAGAATGCAGCAGCAAGAATTTTAACCAAAACGAAAAATATGAGCATCAATCCCCGATACTAATATCTTACATTTGCTGCCAGTGTCCTTTAGAATCGATTTTTAAAATGCTTTGTTTTGTATATAATGCTTTAAACAATCTTGCCCCTACCTACATCTCAGAATGCCTGTTTCCTTATGTACCAAATAACAATCTTAAATCTGCAAATTCTTATTTGCTCGTTATTCCAAGATCAAAGCGTAAAAGAACTGGCGAGGCACCTTTCTGTTCTTATGCACCTAAAGTTTGGAATAACTTGCCAAAAGAAATATGTCTAAAACCCCTTTTTATAAATATGGCTTTCCAATAATTATATCATAATATAGTGATCTGAATTATAAATTTAGTTCTTTGATATGTTAATAAGTACCCAGCATAATCCACTGTCTTTTTTTTTTTTATTTTTAAAAACTAGGGGTGCTCTAGCCTCTTTGCGATTCTGCCGCTCGTGTATGGGGGTCTGAATGTACAATTTAAACAGATTTAATTTTTCATGTGAAGTGTTACATTTGCATCCACGCGACTCATAACTGCCCGTGATTGCATTTCATTTCTTTCTCCCTATTAAATAAAACAATTTTTTCTAATGTTTGGCTCTGAGATTTGTTAATTGTCTTAGCAAAAGCTATTCTAATGGGAAACTGTTAACGTTTTAATATGAATGGTATATCAAGATCTCCTTTGGTGTCTAATGTTATCCGCGGGAGATGTACTACATTACCTTTCTTGAATACATCCTTTTTTCTACAGTAATTTGTGCGGTGGATAACCGGACGGTGTTAATGGTTATAGATATTCTTCGTGATATTGTAAGTTGTTGTTTTCATTTTTCGCACGATCACCACCAACTGTTTCAGCATAATCTATTGATACACGTTTAACCATTTTACCGTTTTACCAATTTTTGGCATTCATTTGTTTGATTTCCATGCTTCTAGGTGCTAGGATTGCCCATGTACAGTGGGATGCAAAAGTTTGGGCAACCTTGTTAATAGTCATTACTTTCCTGTATAAATCGTTGGTTCTTACGATAAAAAATGTCAGTTAAATATATCATATAGGAGACACACACAGTGATATTTGAGAAGTGAAATGAAGTTTATTGGATTTACAGAAAGTTTGCAATAATTGTTCAAACAAAATCAGGCAGGTGCATAAATTTGGGCACCACAAAAAAGAAACGAAATCAATATTTAGTAGATCCGCCTTTTGCAGAACGTACAGCCTCTAAACGCTTCCTGTAGGTTCCTATGAGAGTCTGGATTGTGGTTAAAGGTATTTTGGACCATTCCTCTTTACAAAACATCTCTAGTTCATTCAGGTTTGATGGCTTCTGAGCATGGATAGCTCTCTTTAACTCACACCACAGATTTTCAATTATATTCAGGTCTGAGGACTGAGATGGCCATTCCAGAATGTTGTACTTGTTCCTCTGCATGAATGCCTTAGTGGATTTTGAGCAGTGTTTCGGGTCGTGTCTTGTTGAAAGATCCAGCCCCGGTGCAGCTTCAACCTTGTCACTGATTCCTGGACATTGGTCTCCAGAATCTGCTGATAATGAGTGGAATCCATGCGTCCCTCAACTTTGACAAGATTCCCAGTCCCTGCACTGGCCACACAGCCCCACAGCATGATGGAACCACCACCATATTTTACTGTAGGTAGCAAGTGTTTTTCTTGGAATGCTGTGTTCTTTTTCCTCCATGCATAACGCCCATTGTTATGCCCAAATAACTCAATTTTAGTTTCATGAGTCCACAGCACCTTATTCCAAAATGAAGCTGGCTTGTCCAAATGTGCTTGAGCATACCTCAAGCAGCTCTGTTTGTGCTGTGGGCGGAGAAAAGGCTTCCTCTGCATCACTCTTGCATACAGCATCTCCTTGTGTAAAGTGCGCCGAATGGTTGAACGATGCACAGTGACTCCATCTGCTGCAAGATGATGTTGTAGGTCTTTGGTGCTGGTCTGTGGGTTGACGCTGACTGTTCTCACCATTCGTCGCTTCTGTCTATCCAAAATCTTTCTTGGTCTGCCACTTCGAGCCTTAACTTGAACTGAGCCTGTGGTCTTCCATTTCCTCAATATGTTCCTAACTGTGGAAACAGACAGCTTAAATCTCTGGGACAGCTTTCTGTATCCTTCCCCTAAACCATGATGGTGAACAATCTTTGTCTTCAGGTCATTTGAGAGTTGTTTTGTGACCCCCATGTTGCTACTCTTCAGAGAAAATTAAAGGAGGAGGGAAACTTACAATTGACCCCCTTAAATACACTTTCTCATTATAGGATTCACCTGTGTATGTAGGTCAGGGGTCACTGAGCTTACCAAGCCAATTTGAGTTCAAATAATTAGTTCTAAAAGTTTTGGAATCAATAAAATGACAACGGTGCCCAAATTTATGCACCTGCCTGATTTTGTTTGAACAATTATTGCACACTTTCTGTAAATCCAATAAACTTCATTTCACTTCTCAAATATCACTGTATGTGTCTCCTATATGATATGTTTAACTGACATTTTTTATCATAACAACCAACGATTTATACAGGAAAATAATGACTATTAACAAGGTTGCCCAAACTTTTGCATCCCACTGTACTCATATCTTCTGTTGATAATCCTTCGTGATGAAATTCTTCAATTCTTGGACATAATACGTCATCTTTAATTGGGAATGAGGAAAACGTTAAAATTTATAAGAGCTGAGAGCGCAAGAAGCGTGTCTGACAAAAGCATTCACAAGACTGAGAGGTGAGAGGACCATGGTCTTCTTTGAAAATGGTTGTAAGTAGGGCATGACTTGAAAGAATCTAATGGTAGAAGTCACCGTCTCGCAGGACTTGCTTCCAAAGGTTGTAAGTATGATGTAACTTGAAAGAATCTCATGTTAAAAGTCTCTGTCTCACGGGACTTCGTTCCAAAATGAAAGATCATGTCTCGCCGTAGGATAAAAAGTCTTGTCTCCCAAGGTTTTTTTTATTGTAATAGAGAGATGTAATTTGTCTCCCATTTTGTATTCGCCACTGACACCTGCCCAAAGCTCACTATTCTGCAGTCACCAGGGGTGCTGGAAGAACAAGGTGCACTTGGAAACCTTTACTGATGGCTGCATCAACTGTGCCCAGTGGAGGGTAAATGACCAAGCTGGCCTAGTTCATTCTGACTTTCATGATGCAGAAACTGGTTCCCATCAGACCTACTGTCTGATTTGCTCATTTCTATTTTCCGACCATGGCCTTCCAGAGGTTTATTTTCCTCCTATGGCCATTGTAGGAGTTTTTTGTTTTCTTCTTCTCCATGTCAGCTGGTCAAAAATTCATATTCAGGAATCAAGAACTTAATTTACATCCTATGGACTGTTTTATTTCCTTTTATATATATCATTAACTTTAATAACATCAAGGTGTTTCTACTAGGTAAAATGTAGATACATACTACATATACTTATCTATACTAATAAAAGGCAAAGCCCTCACTTACTCACTCACTGACTCACTCACTCACTCACTCACTCATCACTAATTCTCCAACTTCCCGTGTGGGTGGAAGGCTGAAATTTGGCAGGTTCATTCCTTACAGCTTCCTTACAAAAGTTGGGCAGGTTTTATATCGAAATTCTACGCGTAATGGTCATAACTGGAAGCAGTTTTTCTCCATTTACTGTAATGGAGATGAGCTTCAACGCCGTGGGGGCGGAGTTTCGTGTGACATCATGACGCCTCCCACGTAATCACGCAGTACATAGAAAACCAGGAAGACCTCAAAAAAGCGCTCAAGAAAACATGCATTATATAATTGAGAAGGCAGCGAAACAATAAGAAGCGGAAAGTGACATATACAACTATATTCATGAGTTCTGCTACTTTGGAAACAAAGCACGATGTAAACCTACACTTTAAATTAAGTTCATAGACAGGCTGCCGCTGGCGTTTGTAATTTAGTGCCTGCCCATATAAGGCCGTCCGTCAGCGGCAATCCAATAGCAAACTGCCACGGGTAAATATTCACAGGTGAAGGACTGTCTGTGCATATGGAGAGGAAGATGAGATGGTCAAGGTGGTGTTTGACACAAACTCAGCGAAACTGCGAGAGAAAGTTTTAAGTGCCAGGACTAAGATAACATTAAATAAAGCTATGGACATAGCACGAGATGGCACCAGCACAGCTGGGAACCTTCGATGCAAGTACACCGAGTGGCTCACGTGAACTGACGCAGTGCACAGATAAAAAGCAACAGTTCCAAAGAACGCTGAACAAAAACCGAATTACACAATTGAAAAGGCAGCAAAAAATATGAAGCGTCTGATAAGCATATTCATAAATGCAGCTACTGTGGAAACAAAGCACACGGTGGAAAAAGTCAATGTCCCGCTAAAGGAAGACAGTGTAAAAAAAACCCGTCCATGCAGTGTGTCAGGTCTCAGATAAAGAAGAAGACGAGCTGTTTATTGATGCAGTAAGAAACGAATCGATGAATGAAACCTGTCATCTTTACAACGATTGACAAACACGGAATGTAACTTGAACACAACACATCCTACAAATACGAACCTAATTGAAAGAAATAATGATAATCAAATCCTTGATGACAGCAACACTCAGTAACACTCACAAAACAAATACTGTATATTGACAGTCATGTTACGTTATTTTTAAAATGTTCCTTTTCTTTTCTACCTTTTTTAACACACTACTTCTCCGCTGCGATACGTGGGTATATATATATATGTATATATATATATCCCGCTCTACATACTCGAATAATGGATACTTTATTCGCCATCAATGATTGTTTTGGTAAAGCCATACTCAGTGTATAAATAAAGCTATGGACATAGCACGAGATGGCACCAGCACAGCTGGGAACCTTCGATACAAGTACACCGAGTGGCTCACGTGAACTGACGCAGTGCACAGATAAAAAGCAACAGTTCCAAAGAGCGCTGAACAAAACCGAATTACACAATTGAAAAGGCAGCAAAAAATATGAAGCGTCTGATAAGCATATTCATGAATGCAGCTACTGTGGAAACAAAGCACACGGTGGAAAAAGTCAATGTCCTGCTAAAGGAAGACAGTGTAAAAAACCCGTGCATGCAGTGTGTCAGGTCTCAGATAAAGAAGAAGACGAGCTGTTTATTGATGCAGTAAGAAACGAATCGATGAATGAAACCTGTCATCTTTACAACGATTGACAAACACGGAATGTAACTTGAACACAACACATCCTACAAATACGAACCTGATTGAAAGAAATAATGATAATCAAATCCTTGATGACAGCAACACTCAGTAACACTCACAAAACAAATACTGTATATTGATAGTCATGTTACGCTATTTTTAAAATGTTCCCTTTTCTTTTCTACCTTTTTAACACACTACTTCTCCTAGCGATACGCGGGTATATATATATGTATATATATATCCCGCTCTACATACTCGAATAATGGATACTTTATTCGCCATCAATGATTGTTTTGGTAAAGCCATACTCAGTGTATTCATTAGATGAACGGTAAAAAAGTAAGAGCGAGGGGAGGATGACTCATTGAGGCATGCAGGCTGTAGTCTCGCGTCAACTCTATCTGAATTGCGCGATCACATTTGAAAAAATATATCTTTTCAAGTTCTATTTAGTCCATATGTGTCAAACTCAAGGGGCGGGCCACATCCGCCCGGCGTGTAATTATATCCGCCCCGAGATCATTTTATATACTGTATTATTGTTATTAAAGCCCGGTATATGAAGCGCTGGTAACACAATAAACTACAGATCCCATAATGCAGCGCTTCAGCTGCCTTGCCAACACTTACTGCGTTAATCAAGTCTACCTTATGATGCGGCAAGTTATTGCGAAGCTAGAGTTATTGCGCACTGAGTTTGCACGGCGCTTTGGTGACTTTGAAGAACAAAAGTCCGTCTACATGCGGCTCGAACCTTGTGCATGTTTGGTAGCACATATCTGTGTGAGAAGCTCTTCTCAGTGATAAAGACTTAACAAAACAGCACACAGGAGTCGCCTCACTGATGAGCACCTGCAATCCATCCTGAGAATCTCCACAACACAGAACCTCACACCAAACAGAAACGAACTTGTGGCCAAAAAAATGCCAGGCGCCCAGCTCTAAAATGACATATGAGCAAAGACAACTGAATGATTTGATTTGTTATTGCACGTAAGAGCGGAGTCAACCGCTTTAACAAACAGCGATTGCACTGATCCGAAATAGCTGTGTGTGTATATATGTAGATATGTATGTATATGTATGTTTATATATGTCTGTGTGTATGTATGTATATATATATATATATGTATTTGTGTGTATATATGTGTGTGTATGTATGTATATGTGTGTATATATGTGTGTTTATATATGTAGATATATATGTATGTATATATGTGTATATGTATAGATATGTATATATATATATATGACAACAACACTCATCAATGACAACAGTGACAAAACGATTACATTGACAATCAGGTTACGTTATTTTCAAAATGTTTCCTTTTCTTTTCATTGCTTCTTTAACACACTACTTCTCTCAAGTGGCGGGTATTTTGCTAGTCTATACTAATAAAAGGCAAAGCCCTCACTCACTCATCATTAATTCTCCAACTTCCCGTGTAGGTAGAAGGCTGAAATTCGGCAGGCTCATTCCTTACAGCTTACTTACAAAAGTTGGGTAGGTTTCATTTCGAAATTCTACGTGTAATGTTCATAACTGGAACATATTTTCGTCCATATACACTGTAATAGAATGCAGCTTGATAGCCGTGCGAGGCGGAGTTTCATATTAATATATTTAACCAATCACATTTCAACCATCATTTGTTGCTAGGCAGAGAGGCTTTCACAATCTGTTGTGGAGGCACTCTAACACAGAATAAATGTTGATTAAACTGTTGCTTCAACCAATCATATTTTGAGTTGGTGTCAGTAGGGCCCTTTAGCAGGCGTACGGCAACGTCACCGTATTCAG
This sequence comes from Polypterus senegalus, assembly GCF_016835505.1. Classification (NCBI taxonomy): domain Eukaryota; kingdom Metazoa; phylum Chordata; class Cladistia; order Polypteriformes; family Polypteridae; genus Polypterus; species Polypterus senegalus. The sequence goes on along the minus strand of NC_053157.1, from coordinate 98,914,252 downwards.
ACCCATTGATTGGATAGAAGCCGATATGAAGAACTCTACGACGCCACTGAACGCACCACAACTGCTCTGAGCGAAAGATCGTCGCATGCACTACGCCCAACTCCATGTCAGGATTCTGGACAATAGTATTTGCCAGACACTGACCAGATTTCAAGACCATGAAAACCTGATGTTTGTCACTCTCCTCGAGCCCCAAAAGTTTCGGGAATACAAGAAAAATTTCACACATGCAGCCTTCTCCATTGTAACACAAGAGCCACCAAGCGTTTTTGATCTGTCTCGGCTAAAAACAGAAATGACTATAATGTATGCCATGGATGATTTTGCAGGAGAATCTCCCACTCCTTGACTTCCTTCATCAGAAAAATCTGAATGAGAGCATGGGATGGCTGTTCACATTGGTATATTTGGCGGTGAGCATTCCTGTGTACGCTGCTTCTGTCGAGCGGACATTTTCAGCCCTAAAGCGAAATCAAACTTATGCCAGGAATACCATAGGGCAGGTTCGTGTTTCAGCATTAGCTTCGATGGCGATAGAAAGTGACGTTTTGATGGAACTGAAGCGCTCGGATAATCCGTACGACAGAGTAATTGAACTGTTTTTGAGGAAACAGAGGACGATGGATTTTGTTTACAAATGATCCGAAATTTTTGGTGAGTAAAATGTTGCGATTTTCCTAAATAATACTGCCCGTTTATGAGTTATTATTGATGTTTTTTATGTGAGTCGCGGCTGTGCCTGCAGTAGGAAGGAACTTGTTCATCCCTGGTTTCTCTATAAAATAAAGGCATTTATTGTGACTACAGGAGTGTGTATATATATATATATATATATATATATATATATATACTAATAAAAGGCAAAGCCCTCACTCACTGACTCACTTATCACTAATTCTCCAACTTCCCGTGTAGGTGGAAGGCTGAAATTTGCCAGGCTCATTCCTTACAGCTTACTTACAAAAGTTGCGCAGGTTTCATTTCGAAATTCTACGCGTAATGGTCATAACTGGAAGCTATTTTTCTCCATATAGTGTAATGGAGTTGAGGTCGATGGCTGGGGGCGGAGTTTTGTGTGACATCATCACGCCTCCCACGTAATCACGTGAACTGACTGTCAACGCAGTGCGTAGAAAACAAGGAAGAGCTCCAAAAAGCGCTGAAGAAAACATGCATTATACAATTGAGAAGGCAGCGAAACAATAAGAAGCGAGCGAGTGACACATACAACAATATTCACGACTGCAGCTACTTCGGAAACAAAGCACGGTGTAAACCTAAAGTTTAAATTAAGTTCATAGACAGGCTGCTGCTGGCGTTTGTCCTGCCCACAGCTAATGCGGGATACAAGTTTAATGAGAGGACGCAGGATATAAACGAGAGTTTTGATCACTTTGTAACTAAGTTAAAATTGCTGGTGAGGGGCTGTGCTTATTCAAATTCCAAGAGACTGTGTTTGTGGGGGATTGACAGTTAAGGCGGGTGGGGGAGTCATGTCATCAACTCCCCTCCCATTCACCTCATTTCGCTCCGAGCTGAGCTCCACGGCTAACGCCGTCTTCTGAATCAACTTCGTCACACTGCCACCAAATACTCACAGAAAAATCCACAAGTTAGTACACACCCTGTCTCTAGAGTTTCTCCATACTCTGAATCCTCCAGGCACTTCTTACAAAATGTTACATTGACAATCGTGCTACGTTATTTTTAAAATGATTCCTTTTCTTAGCACAATCACAGCTGAGAAGCTTCGATGCATGTTCTCTATAACGCGTTAAAAAAATAACACATTTAATCGCACTTTGCATTCCAAGCAAAGGGGAACTTCTGTCAATGCATGATTTCCTGGTACACCAATTACATTGATGCACACATCAGAGCTACAAAAAAGAAAGCGCGTTGCTAGGACTGATTTGAGGAAAACTTCGTTTCAAAAGACTACCCTTTTAGCCTTGATAAAAGCATGATTTTGTACAAACTGTGCAAAAAGGAGTTTCCATACCACCCAAGCACTTCACCCTTACGGTACCATCTAAATCCAAAACATGTTACAGCGAACACAGAAACTGTGTATGCTGTTAGCACTAGCAGTTCGCGTACCAACACAAGGTGTCGGCAGCCCAAACCTGATGAAATGACTGGCTTCAGGACCAAAATTAGTAAGTCAACATCAGTCAAACACATACAAGCATATTCATGAGTGCATCTACTTCGAAAACAAAGCACGGTGTAAACCTAAAGTTTAAATTAAGTTCATAGACAGGCTGCCGCTGGCGTTTGTCATGCCCACGGCTAATGCGGGATACAAGTTTAATGAGAGGACGCAGGATATAAACGAGAGTTGTTCACCGTTATGACCGTTACGCGTAGAATTTCTAAATGAAACCTGCTTAACTTTTGTAAGTAAGCTGTAAGGAATAAGCCTGCTAAATTTCAGCATGCTACCTACACAGGAAGTTTGAGAATTAGTGACGTTGGAAAGTTCAATATGGTGGCCGACAGTGGCGTCATACCATCAAAATAAGTACGTACATCGGTTACGGTTAGCGCAGGGAAGCCGGCTACCAAATTTCGTGAAGATGGGGCCATAAATAAGAAAATTCAGCATGGCGTGTAGAATTTCAAAATGAAACCTGCTTAACTTTTGTAAGCTGTAAGGAATAAGCCTGCCAAATTTCAGCCTTCTACCTACACAGGAAGTTGTGGCGCTTTTCCACTGCATAGTACGGCACAACACGGTTCAGTTCAGCTCACTTTTGGGGGATTTTCCACTGGGAACAGTACCTGGTACCTGGTCCTTTTTTTAGTACCACCTCAGCCGAGGCTTCAAGCGCGCCGAACAGTTACCAAAACGAGACATGTAAACTCTACTGGTCACTGACTGGCCGGAGAAAATCGTCATTACTGCGTCACTGGCTATTCTTTTCTTTAAAGGTACACACACGCGGAAGTTTGTGTCCCGTCTCTCCATCGCTGGACGCAGTTTGTTGCATAAGTGGATGAATGTTTCTTCAGACATTCGAAAGTTCTCCAGCCACTGAGTGTTTGTAAAACCGGGAACAATCACATCCCACCACTCTGAAGCACGGTTAAATGTCCAAACAGATGGTCTGTTGCAGCGACTTTTTTGCAAAATGTGGAAGATCTGTAATATACAGAATCAGCATTTTAATGTTACACTGACAGTTAAGTTCATTTTATGCTTTGCAACAGTGATAAAAGTTAGCAAGTGATGTGCTTTTTTTAGATGCTTACCCTTGCACGTCGTCGAGCTAAAGTGTTGTCGTTGTCTGCGTGTTGTTGTAAAAGTTCCACGGTGTCACGGCAGTAGAGGCGGCGCAACTATAACGACACGTGAATAATCCCGCCCACTCTAAAGCGGTACTAAACTGCAGTCAAAAGCAAACCGAGCGAACTGAGCCGAATCAAGGTGAGCTGTACTGAACCGTGCTGTGCCGTACTATGCAGTGGAAAAGCGCCATTGGAGAATTAGTGATGAGTGTGTGAGTCAGTGAGCGAGTGAGTAAGTCAGTGAGGGCTTTGCCTTTTATTAGTATATATATATATATATATATATATATATATATATATATAAACAAACAAACAGTGACAACACAATTACATTGACAATCATGTTACATTATTTTCAAAATATTTCCTTTTCTTTTTCATTACTTCTTTAACACACTACTTCTCCGCTGCGCTGCTGTCTCTGGCAGTGTCTTAAATTGGTTTCAATCCTACCTGGCAGATAGAAAATTTTTTGTTAGTTGTGGTAATCACAACTCAAAGACACATGATATCCGATATGGTGTTCCACAAGGCTCTATCCTGGGTCCGCTGCTTTTCTCAATCTACATGCTTCCGTTAGGTCAGATTATCTCAGGTTACAACGTGAGTTACCACAGCTATGCTGATGATACACAGCTGTACTTATCAATAGCATCTGATGACTCCGACTCTTTCGATACACTAACACAATGTCTTACTGGTATTTCTGAATGGATGAATAGTAATTTTCTCAAACTAAATAAAGAGAAAACTGAAATCTTAGTAATTGGAAATAATGGATTCAATGAGGTTATCAGAAATAAACTTGATGCACTAGGATTAAAGGTTAAGACGGAAGTAAAAAATTTAGGGGTAACCGTTAACTGTAATCTGAATTTTAAATCGCATATTCATCAGACCACTAGGACAGCATTTTTTCACTTAAGAAACATAGCAAAAGTTAGACCTCTTATATCATTGAAAGATGCTGAGAAATTAATTTACACTTTTGTTTTCAGTAGACTAGATTACTGTAACGCACTCCTCTCAGGACTACCCAAAAAATACATAAATCACTTGCAACGAGTGCAGAATGCAGCTGCTAGAATTCTAACTGGGAAAAGAAAATCCGAACACATTTCTCCAGTTTTGATGTCACTACAGTGGTTGCCTGTGTCATTCAGGATTGACTTTAAAATACTGCTTATGGTTTATAAAGCCTTAAATAATCTCGCTCCATCTTATATATCGGAATGCCTGACACATTATATTCCAAATCGTAACCTTAGATCTTCAAATGAGTGTTTCCTTATAATTCCAAAAGCTAAACTTAAAAGAAGTGGTGAGGCGGCCTTCTGCTGTTATGCACCTAAAATTTGGAATATCCTGCCAATAGGAATTCGCCAGGCTAATACAGTAGAGCACTTTAAAACACTGCTGAAAACACATTACTTTAACATGGCCTTCTCATAACTTTACTTTAACTTAATACTGATACTCTGTATGTTCAATTCATCTCAATAACTATTCATAGTGGCTCTAAAATCCGTACTGACCCCAACTCTCTCTTGTTTCTTTTTCCGGTTTCTTTGTGGTGGCGGCCTGCACCACCACCACCTACTCAAAGCATCATGATGCACCAACATTGATGGACTGAAAGCCAGAAGTCTACGTGACCATCATCATCAGGTCCTTCCATGAAAACCCTAAATACAAAGAGGACTGTTTGACTTATGTTAGGTAGACTGCCCAGAGGGGACTGGGCGGTCTCATGGTCTGGAACACCTACAGATTTTTTTTTTTCTGTCTACCCTGGCCATCGGACCTTACTTATTCTATGTTAATTAATGTTGACTTATGTTTCTTTTTTATTGTGTCTTCTATTTTTCTATTCATTTTGTAAAGCACTTTGAGCTACATTTTTTTGTATGAATATGTGCTATATAAATAAATGTTGATTGATTGATTGATTGATATACATATACATATATATATATATACATATATATACAGACACACATTTACATACACTTATATCTATCTATCTATCTAAATATCTATCTATATATATATATCTATATCTATATATCTGTCTATCTATATATGTATGTCTATATCTATATCTATCTATATATCTATCTATATGTATATGTATATATTTATATATCTCTATATCTCTATCTATCCTTTGGGGTGAGAGCAGCTGTTGCTGGGGGTGCCAGAATCCATTGAGGAAGAAAAATTTTAAAAATTATTTGTACAAAATCTTAATTTATCTATCCATTCCTAAATAATTAAATGGGCAGGGTATTTCGTATCAGTGCAATACGCTGCTTGTTAAAATGGATGACTCTTAATCTTACGTGCACTTAGTGCTGCGTGGGTATTATGAACTATCGTATTTGTTCAAGTTCTATTTAAATTTTAAATATAAGTAATTTTTATTTGGTCGACAGTTAAATATAATCATCATTGCATACATTTTTCTTCACCATAGAAATTTAAAGACTAAATCCAACTGCCTGATGGGCCCATTAGGCAGTACACACTCACTGCACCCACTCTTGTCAATCGAACCTCAGAAGTCAGTGCTAAAGGTGAAGCCTCTCATGTTGCGCTAGGGTGTGTGGTTTGTTTATTTGACAGTATGTAGATCGGGTGTGTATATATTTATATTATATATATATATATATATATATATATATATATATATATATATATATATATTACTTTTGAGAATGCAACGTATAGTTTTGTCCAGGAGGAAAGCAATGTTGCCTCAAATCAATGGCAACCTTTTGTAGGGTGTGTCCCTGAGACTTATTAATTGTCATCGCGAAGCAGAGCCTTACTGGAAATTTGAGGCATTTCAATTGAAATGGGAGATCAGGGGGTATAACAGTGATGCCAGGAATACATTCAGAGTGTGCCGCTCTGCTGTTTTTTTGTGTAGTTGCCTTCACACAGCCTTTTCGCTGCTTTATAAACGAACGCCATATCAAGCCATCACCTTGTCAATTGTGTAATGCGTTTTTTGAACAGGTTTGATGCATGGAAGTGATCACTCGTACTGCGTTCAGTAAGTTCCCGTGAGCTGCTCTCTTGTGTGATGTTGCGATGTCCACGGCTTAACTTAATGTTAAGTAAGACCCGGTACTTAAAAGTTTCTGGCTGCACTCTGGTTGTAATATGATGAAGCTGCACGAGGTCACTTTTGAGAATGCAAGTATAGTTGTCCAGGAGAAAAGCAATCTTGCCTGAAATCAATGGCATCGTTTTGTAGGGTCTGTCCCTGAGACTTATTACTTGTCATCGCACAGCAGAGCCTTACTGGAAATTGGAGGCATCTGAATTGAAATGGGAGATCAGAGGGGATTAAGGGGACGCGAGGAATACATTGAGTGTGGAGAAACTCTAGAGACAGGGTGTGTATTAACTTATGGATTTTTCTGTGAGTATTTGGTGGCAGTGTGACGAAGTTGCTTCAGAAGACGGCGTTAGCCGTGTAGCTCAGCTCAGAGCGAAATGAGGTGAATGGGAGGGGAGTTGATGACGTGACTCCCCCACCCGCCTTAACTGTCAATCCCCCACAAACACAGTCTCTCGAATTTGCATAAGCACAGCCCTTCACCTGCAATTTTAACTTAGTTACAAAGTGATCAAAACTCTCGTTTATATCCCGCGCCCTCTGATTAAACTTGTATCCCGCATTACGTGGGCATGACAAACACCAGCGCAGCCTGTCTATGAACTTAATTTAAACTTTAGGTTTACACCGTGCTTTGTTTCCGAAGTAGCAGCACTCATGAATATGGTTGTAAATGTTAGTCGCTCGCTTTTTATTGTTTCACTGCCTTCTCAATTATATAATGCATGTCTTCTTTAGCGCTTTTTGGAGCTCTTCCTGGTTTTCTACATACTGCGTTGATAAGTCAGTTCACGTGATTACATGGGAGGCGTGATGATGTCACACGAAACTCCGCCCCCCACGGCCATCCAGCTCAACTCCATTACAGTAAATGGAGAAAAATAGCTTCCAGTTATGACCATTACGCGTAGAATTTCGAAATGAAACCTGCCCAACTTTTGTAAGTAAGCTGTAAGGAATGAGCCTGCCACATTTCAGCCTTCTACCCACACGGGAACTTGGAGAATTAGTGATGAGTCAGTGAGTCAGACAGTGAGGGCTTTGCCTTTTATTAGTATACTAGCAAAATACCCGCGCTTCGCAGCGGAGAAGTAGTGTGTTAAAGAAGCAATGAAAAAGAAAAGGAAACATTTTGAAAATAACGTAACATGATTGTCAATGTAATTGTTTTGTCACTGTTGTGAGTGATGAGTGTTGTTGTCATATATATATATATATATATTTACACACACACACATAAACATATATATACATATCTATACATATATATATATATATATATATATATATATATATATATATATACATACACACACACATATATAAACACTAGTAGAATACCAGGCCAAGAGCTGAGAAGTAGTGTGTTAAAGAAGGTACCAAAAAGAAAAGGAAAAATTTTAAAAATAACGTAACTTGGTTGTTAATGTAATTGTTTTGTCATTGATATGAGTGTTGTTCTCATATCTATCTATTTATCTATATATCTATCTATTTATCTCTATATATATATATATTTCTCTCTATATATATATATATATATATCTATAGCAAAATACCCGCGCTTCGCAGCGGTGAAATATTGTCTGAATATTTTTATTAATAAAAAAGTAAACATTTTTAGACTGAGGGAAAATATCTAAAAAATTAATTGTTAAGGATCTCTCTGTATACCACGTTGTCAGTCTGCCCTCCGGTTGTAATATGACTAAGCTGTCTGCTGAGCTTACTCTTGAGCATGCAACATACAGTTGGCCATGTGAAAAGCAATCCTGCCTCAAATCAATGCCAACCTTTTGTAGTGTTTGTCCCTGAGACTTATTAATTGTCATTGAAGCAGAGCCTTACTGGAAATTGAACGCGTTTGAATTGAAATGGGAGATTAGATGGTATAACGGGGATGCGAGGAATAAAAACTGTGTCACCTGAGGCACTGCCAGTAAAAATAGTTGCTTCAATTAGGTTGTTTTGTAGAGATGTGACCTGAAGTCTTGTGCCGTTACAAAGTTTCGGTGGTTGTAAGTTTCTCAGTAACATTATTGGTGCCCCAACCTTCAAGATGAGATTATGCTCAGGAGTGCCTGGAGGATTTAGAGTGTTGAGAAACTCTACTGGATAATGAACTGTGTCTTCTACTTCTACAACTGAATCAACAGATTGATATGTTTTGTTTGTGAAGGTAGTTCTTGAAGTAAAATGTGGTTTATAGTTGTAGTCATGTCATTTTTGGTGTCAGGATAGCTCTCTCTTAACCATGAGACGTCATTTTGGTGTAGATTTTGTAGATCGGGGTAAACATTTTGAAGAAGGCTTTGTAAGGTATTGACGATGAGACAGAGATTTGTAGGAATATTTATTTTACGGTTTTCTTCTATGAAGGTGCCATCACCTATACTCATCAGAAGAGTAGAGAATTCCTCTGCTTTTTGTCGCTTTCAAATGAACTCTCATGTTTATTTTAAAGTAACAACATGGATTTGTGGCCATAGGTATGAAGATTTCAGAGATGCTTTAACTTCATCAGCGTGTTCCTCTGGGCACGACTGGAAGGGTTTGGCGGAAGTCTCCAGCCAGCAACACTGTCAAGCCTCCCATAAGTTTGTTGGTGTTTGGATGTCTTGGAGGGTCCTGTCTAAAGCCTCAATACCTGCTTGTGTGCCATAGTGCATTCATCCCAGACAATAAGTGACAATGTCGCAGCACTTCAGCCATGTTGCTCTGCTTTGATATGTTACACATGGGGGATTCAGTATGGTTGAGGTTCAGAGGCAGTTTGAAAGCTGAATGAGCAGTTCTGCCACCCTCTAGAAGAGTTGCAGCAATGCCAGAAGAAGCCACAGCTATGGCAATGTTACGTTTTGCTCGGATTTTGCAAGGAGAAGGTTTATTAGGAATGTCTTACCAGTTCCTCCTGGAGCATCAAGGAAAAACACCGTGCCAGTGGCTGACGCAACGCTGCTCATGATTTGCTCATAAACTGACTTTTGGTCACTATTTAGCAACTGTTCGTTATTTGTGACTATATTGGCCAAGTGCAGGTGTTGTAAGATGTCTCTTTCAAGTATTCGGATTTGATGCAAGTTGTGCCAGTTCGGTTAAAGGTGAAGGCAAACCGTAATGATGAAGAGATTGACCTCCGATAGCAATGACGTAGTTTTCAAGCAACTGTAGACACTTGTTATAGATCAAATTTAACCACTGGTGGACTTCTGTTCGTATATGATCTCTTTCAGTCTGTCTCCTAACATCTTCTGCCATGCTGTCTTTATGTTTTTCCCATAGGTTTAAGGGGTTTTCCATTTGGCAGAACACCAACATGACAGCAAATAGTTCACGGATCTTTTGAGGTGAGCGAGATAGAGCAGCTTCCTGCAGAGTCTCGTCCCAGTTGATGTCGTCATGTAATAAACCGAGTGCCCTGCAGGCTGACTTATAGGTCGGATGTAGGACACCATCAACTGTTCTGAGACATTTGAAAGATGTGGGACCTGTGATTTTGTTGAGGAGCAGTCGAAGATGGTAGCATTCAGAGTTATTCGGGTGTACAGTGTAGACCCGTCCCAGTACATTATCCTTTTTTACTCCCGAATATCCTGGTACAGGGTTGCCCTGTTTCCTTCGACGAAACATGTTGTTTGCCCACACATAATATGATGGAATTTCATTATAATGAAGTTGTTTAGCAAAATCATCATGTTTGCAAAGGTCAAAGAATGCTAAAAGGGTCGTTTGTGGTGGATTGTGTACTTTATGGCAACATTGCCTTCTGTGAAATAAATTCTTTGTCCGTTCTCAAGATGCACAGCAAGATGAACGACCGGAGGGAATCGTTCGTGAATGGGAAAACAGAAAATGCGCCAGGCTGCTTCAGAGCTACTAATGTAACGACCAGCTTCAGACGAGATATTTCGTCATTTTGATTTTGTATTGTAAATACTGCCTGGTCACTTCCTTTGTTAACATACTTGCAGATGTATTTGATTGATTTTACTGAATTGCAAAATTCGACATTGATGTGAGCATTGAAGAAGCGGGACAGCACAGGACTATAAGGGACCACCCATCTGTTGTCGATATCTACTCCTTTGATGTTAATTGTATGACCTCCATCAGCAGGTGCGCCGCGGTACTGAGGGTAACCATCTTCTCCGGTCTGAGTTTGTGAGATGAACGGACGGGTACTTCTTAGTGCATATTCTGTTGATCATGCAGGGCGAGTTGATATTATGAGGTCCACATGGGCCGTGAATCATGTTGGATTTTACTATTTTGTGTAGGGCAGGGTCAGTCTGTGGATCAGGAATTTCTGCACGGATGAGTTGATCGATGAGAGCTGGTTTAATCTATCCTTTAGCCACAATAGAATGTGTGCATGGGGAATACCTCGCTTTTGCCACTCTATGGTGTACATATAGCAATTTGTACAGCCGAAAATGTTACTCTTGTGAGCAAGTCTATCATTTTGCGAATCTTGAGATGAAATACACGACTGATAAGGTCATGGCGATCATGAGGTTTTGACGTGGAAGGAGAATTTCAGTGATCTCAGGCCATTTAGGATTGCAAGTAAATGTGATGAATAAGTCAGGGCGGCCATAACGACAACATATGTCATTGCGTCTTGTGTACGCTCGTGCATATAGCGAGGTCCTCCAGTGAAGGAAGATGGTAATATTACAGCTTGACCAAGTTCTGTTAAATCAGTGTCGTTTTTGTCAATAGCATCTTTTAAGTGAACATAATTTTCAGCCCGAAGTTTTTTTTGATTTAGTCTGATATAATTTAGTCTTTCGGATTCAATTTTTGCGATATATCTACTAAAACTGATTTAATAAAGTTCGGAAGAAAAGGATATTATTAGCATGATGTTGTCTGATCATAAGCGGTATGAATAGAAGTTTGCTGCAGAGACAGTTTTGTTCATAGGTAACTTACTGGTAGCATGAACTTGAGGTATAGACACAGAATAGCCGTCTTCACCATAGCAGAACATGAGAGGATATTGAAGTGCATCATAGGATCTGTGGGTTTCTTTAATGCGTTGCAGTTTATTGTCTCTGGTTTTCAAGACAATATCTCTATTGTTGAACGCTTGCCCAACGATGACAACACCAACTTGATGAACTGTGGGTTTATTAAATCTGCCTTTGTGTGCATGTAATGGTTTTTTGTCTGCGTGAATGACAACTTTGAAGTCTTTGTCATCATCTGAAATACTGTCCATTGTGGAGTGGAAGTCCTGGATGTAAGTGTTACAGTCATGGAGCATTTTTTGTAATTGTTTGACCAGGGGCATGTTAAGTCCAGAAAAATTAGCACAGCGGATTTGTGCTTCCTTTTCATCATCCCCGACAAAATAAATTTGCAAAATTTGTGTTCCTCACTTGGCATAGGTAAAAGACTGCCAATCAAGTGATACACTTGTCCCTGAACTTTAAATGAAGGCATAAAATTTCCCTCAACGATTTGGTTAGCACCAAATGATGTCATTTGAAATGCGCTGTTGTACTTTCAATGTTGTTCAAGAAATGCTCACTTTGAGGATGTTCGCCATTTAACAGGCCCTCAAGAAGGTGAGGAAGCTTACATAAAGGAGTGAGAGAGACTTTACCACCGTTACAGCACAAACCAGGAGACTCGCATTTCCACTTCTTTGCTTGACAATAGTCACAGTGAACATCCATAGATCCAATGTGTACTGTTTTATCAGACTCATAATGTATGTTTGGGTCGACGAAATCCACAATTGGCTTTTTTGAGCCAAACTTGTTGTTTTCGTATGAGCCGCTTTTCATTATTGGGATCGTATCTAGAAACAGAAGCTCTATTAACTTGTGGATGTGCTTGTGAGTATTTAGCGACAGCATCCCTATTAACTTGTGGATGTTGTTGTGAGTATTTAGAAACAGCGTCCCTATTAACTTGTGGATGTTGTTGTGAGTATTTAGCGACAGCGTCCCTATTAACTTGTGGATGTTGTTGTGAGTATTTAGCGACAGCGTCCCTATTAACTTGTGGATGTTGTTGCGAGTATTTAGCGACAGCGTCCCTATTAACTTGTGGATGTGTTTGCGAGTATTTGGCGGTAGCCACACGAAGTTGATTTCGTCTAGCTGTATCAGAAAATCTACCACGACGTCTGATACGCCTCCTTTTTACTGTGTTCTCATAGCTTGGATTGCTGCTGTAATAATCAGCTGGATTTGTGTTGAAGTGACATTGAGCATGTGTTAATCGATGTAAGCATACAACTGGCTTCATCAATAACTTCGCATCCAGCTTTTGAGAGTTGAAATATTCATAAACATCAAAGTGTCCACTACTCAAATTGTCACCTGTGAATCTAAGATGTTTAAGAGGCATTGACGGTTCTCCAAAGGTGTAAAATATCTGCCCATTTCGGTACACTTGAAAGCGACAACCAAATAATTCAGCGGCAGCCATCAACTCACACGCAGAACCATAGGTGAAGGGCTTAAGCATTTCAGTTTTATAGTGCTCTTGTGTACTATAATTATCTCCTGTACCATCATCAGTCCATACTTTGAACCTCTCCCAGTCATTTAATACATAAGACACAATGTCCTTGCGGATATCAAAAGTGAGCCTGATATGTCCGTGCAATATGTAACACAGAGAATGGAAAAGGCAGGCGCCATCTCCGGGCATAGACACCACTCGGTAAGTGATAGTTCTTTCATTGATGGTAATAACGTCGATAGACATTTTAATAGGGGTATAGTTGGAAGAATAAAGGGAATGATTACTTGATCAGTAAACAAAGTATAAAATACCTATACAATAAGTGTAACAATCGTAACAAATGAACAATAAAATAGAAGAGAACCCGTGAATTAAATAAAAAGGTTGCTTCGTTGGTGAAGCCAGAAAAAAAGGACTTTCTTGTATATTGTTCGTTTATAAAACAGTGCAGAAGCTGTGAGAAAGTTGCTTCCTTAGCGAAGCTCGTAAACGAAAGGCACCGCAGTGAACACAGAAGAGAACCCGTGGATTAAATAAAACCTACACAATAACTATAAAAATCGTAATAAATAAACAATGAAACAGCGGAGAACACGTGGATTAAATAAAAAGGCTGCTTCGTTGGCAAAGCAAGGAAAAGGACTTTCTTATATATCGTTCGTTCCACAGTAGCCGCGTCGGAGGCGTGCTGATTTCCACAGCACTTATGAATATGCTAAAAGAGTGGAGAACCTATGAAACGCGCTTTCTTTGGCTTAAGAAAGGAAAGGAGTGAACACACCACAGAGAAGAACGGCCTTATATGGACAGGCAGTCAATTACAGGCTGCTTCGTTGGCGAAGTAAGGAAAAAGGACTTTCTTATATATCCTTCGTTTATAAATCAGTGCAGAAGCTGTGAGAAAGCTGCTTCCTTCGCAAAGCAAGGAAATGACTGAAGACACCGCAGGGAAGAGTGGCCTTATATGGGCAGGCAGTCAATTACATGGGAGGCGTGCTGAGTTGCGCAGCAGCCTTACTTATGAATATGCTAAGCACATTCCTTCACCCGCCACGCCTCCCACGGCGACCGAGCTGCCCGCTATGGCCGTATACAGTATAGGAAAGAAGGTTCCAGTTATGACTGTTACGCGTAGAATTTAGAAATGAAATCTGCCCAACTTTTGTAAGTAAGCTGTAAGGAATGAACCTGCCAAATTTCAGCCTTCCACCCACACGGGAAGTTGGAGAATTAGTGATGAGTGAGTGAGTGAGTGAGTGAGTGAGGGCTTTGCCTTTTATTAGTATAGATATATATACATATACTTACATATCTACATATATACACACACAGCTATTTCGTATCAGTGCAATACGCTGCTTGTTAAAACGGATAACTCCCGCTATTACGTGCAAGTCTGCGTGGATATTATGAACTATCGTATTTGTTCAAGTTCTATTTAAATTTTAAATAGAAGGAATTTTTATTTAGTCGACAGAAATATCTTTGGTAGGAATGGTAAAACAGACAGGAATATTATTCCTGAATAAATCAACTCAAACCTTAAACAACTTATAATATTTTGCTCTCCATAAAAATATATCCTGTCTAAATTATACAAGTTAGAAATAAAGTAAACGTTAAAAGAACAAACATTCAAATTTCTTTACTCTTATGTAATTTTATATAAAAATAAACTTAGATTTTAAATATCCCAAAAGATTTTGCTCTCCATAAAAATATATCCTGTCAAAATTATACAAATTCAAATATGAACATGCTGCATAACAAAACCTGGAAATATAAATAAAATGTGTTCCTTTCAGCAATAACAAATCAAATCATTCAGTTGTCTTTGCTCATATGTCATTTTAGAGCTGGACGCCTGGCATCTATTTTTGGCAACAGGTTCGTTTCTGTTTGGTGTGAGGTTCTGTGTTGTGGAGATTCTCAGGATGGATTGCAGGTGCTCATCAGTGAGGCGACTCCTGTGTGCTGTTTTGTTAGTCTTTATCACTGAGAAGAGCTTCTCACACAGATATGTGCTACCAAACATGCACAAGGTTCGAGCCGCATGTAGACGGACTTTTTTGTTCTTCAAAGTCACCAAAGCGCCGTGCAAACTCAGTGTGCTCAGTTTATCAGCAAAGTGCGATTTGGGAACACCGTAGTGACGACTTGGTTTAACATTACTTGGCAACAGGGAAAGTGGGCAAGGTGCACTGGTGCATTTGTGTCTCCCATAAAAGCAGCTTCACTTGAAATCACTTTGTGATTGTGCACGGTAAAACGTCCGCTGAAGTGTCAGATTCTTATTTAATTATTCTGCTTTCTGTATCTTCTGCATTGCATTCAGGTTACCCTGATGTTTT